>NW_007930988.1:0-1037 GCF_000280675.1 Beauveria bassiana ARSEF 2860
GGATAAATTCGATATAGGTGACCTTGTGCTCAATCATAATGCGAGCATAATTCTTCCAACTACAGCTTGCGAAGTTCTTACGAAGGTGAACTCTAGTGATCACAGCAAAGGATCAAAGTTAATGACCCATCGTGACAGCCTTGAGTGGCGTAGTCATCATTGAACTTGTTGTATACTTGCGAGCAAAACTGCCCACAATTCGCGGGGCAAATGACAGGAGAACATTCGCGGAAGGACGGATACAGCGCAAGACCAAACTCGCAGAACTGGCGCGGGTTCGCATCGTTTATATCAGATAAATCGTAGAATAAACTCGGCGATTGTTCGGGCACAAAGGCGTATTCAAACTGGGTGATAGGGCCGGCGATAGTTTGCGTTCTACTGATCTTGATCGAGACGCCGGTGCCGTTTTCTACAGGCTTGTAATCCCTTGAATAAGTCTGGCCGGAATAAATTCGATATGCAGGAAACGGCTCAGGGATGGGCTGCTGGACAGATCGAAGATAGAGTGGAAAGGGGCAATGGTTTTCAACGCGAGCTTGGTGTCCTGCAGCGCAACCCAAAATAAGAGTCCAGGTAGCCGCCAAATGTCTCATTTTCTTCAGAAGGTCCATGACATCCTGTACCAGTACTGTATCGGCATGTGTTGTACATTCATTCATTGTTTTATCACGCCCGGTGGCTTCCAGCCAATAGGGCTCACTAGCTATTCATAGGTACATTTCTGGCCACTCTCCTCATCCCTTCCACTTCATCCCTGTCGTTCTCTGTTCTCTCCACTTCGTCTTTTCATCCCCAGCCTATGTCTACATTCATTGTTTATTACGCCCGGTGGCTTCCAGCCAATAGGGCTCACTAGCTATTATTCAATACACTTCTGCTGTCTCCCCTCATCTCCTCATCCTTGTTCGTGTTCTTGCTGATCGTCTTGCAGCTGCCTTTCCCCACCAACTGTCCGCATCTAGTTCTGTTTATTATAGATGACTAGCTAGCTTGAGGGCTATTCCCCAAGTGTTCGGAGTCCTATTCTCAGCGAA
>NW_007930988.1:1137-4136 GCF_000280675.1 Beauveria bassiana ARSEF 2860
CCCAGGCTGTGAAGTCATCAATGAAAGCGATTGCTCCTCCGTTCGCATCAATTCGGCGTTGAACCAAGTCCGCGTTGAAGAACAGGTATGCGACGGGAGACAAGGGGAACCCTGCGGTAGGCCTGCTTGCGGCAGATCTTCCACATCGGAGTCTTGTCCATTGAGTTGAATCGATGCCGTTCGATCAGAACAAAAGGCTTCACCATCTCACAATTTTCTCTGGCATCCCTCTTACCCGCATCCTTTGAAGCAGTCAGTCCTTGAACACGCCGTTGTATGCACCTTTCACATCAAAGCTGACGAGACTCAACACCCATCCTCCTTTCCAAGCCGCGCAAATTTGTTCTTGCAGCAACAGTAGCGCCTGTTCTGCCGACTGTTGCTTGCGTCCTCCAAAGTGGTTGGTCGGAAGCAGGCCAAACGTCTCCACCGCATGGGAGATTCTTTCAGCAATGACGGATTCTAATATCTTGCCTAGCGTGCACAGCAACGATATCGGTCGCCAGGATCCTGCGACGCTGTAGTCTTCTTTGCCGCCTTTCTTGAGTGGTACAATCTTGGCGTGTCGCCACTGATGCGGCAAAATTCCCTCGTCGAGAGAGGCCTGGAATAACGCCATCACCTGGTGCTTGACCACCGGCCAGACCTGTTGCCAGACCATCGTCGACAGCCCATGTTCACCCGGCGCTTTCCAAGATTTGGCCGCCATGAGTTGACGCTGTACTTCTTCCAAAGTTAGATCCGGCAAAGGCACAGCAGCCCGCTGTGGGCGCTCGCCTTCCTCTTCGATATGCTCAGGAAGCGGCGGAAAGAATGTGGTTAGGAGCTCCTCTGCTTGTTCTGTATGGGAGTTTGTACGGGTGTAGAACTGTATTGGCCTATTAGACCAAAGCCCAGCACTGTTGGTAGGCAGAGACTTGCCTTGCAGCTTTGGTTCAATGGATTCGGTCATTGCGGGGAGTGGTGCTTCGTTGCCAAAGTCACAGTGGGAAGCTGACGTACTTACATACCATTTTTCCGTCTTTTCAGGTGAGTAACAGCCAAAAGTATCAGCCTACCAGCCTCCAACAGGCTATTTCTGGACGCCTCTAACATAATGATAAAAGATCAGGTTTTACGTACTATACTGTACAGTACGTTCCAACGTTTCGAACAACCGGGGAGTTTAGGGTCTGGTTGTGCAGTGGTTGGGTGGTATGCGCTTTTAGAACGAAAGACGACGAAAACCTACCTGGCAAGCCAATGGCGCTACAGCAACTCGACAAACGACTACAGCGACTTCAACTGGTATTCCCCCGACAAAAGTACCAGGAAACAAAAGCATGATGAGCTCTTGCAGTTCACATTGGATACTGATTCTCACATCCGCCAGTTGAGGAGCGACAGATTTGATACCGTGCAAATCGGCGCTCGATACGACTGTGGAATCTCACCAGGCTTTTACGTGATTGAGCTCACACGATTTGCCAACGCAGACACCTTCTCGGGACTACTGGCACCATCACATGATCAGATAATTGGACCTTTGGCCAGGATGATTGCTGAGAAGCTTTTGATATGACGCTGTAATGTCACTGAGTTTGACTCCAATATTTACTATATCTTCAGTGTGTTTCTTTCGTGTCATGCTGCTTGAGGCGGAACGCCACACTAGTCTTATTCTTTGCGGCATTGTAGTCTTTCTGACCGCCGTTTGACCCTGAACTTGGTGTTGTAGGATGTCAGACCCTGATCTTCCAAGTACTTCTTCGTCGCTTCTGGCCACTTCAGTAACAGTCTTTCGATCGGCTCTAATGGGACGTTCGGCGTGCAATTACAACTCTTTCTACACGGGAGGTTCCCACATACCGCACACCCATCGCAAGAGGATCTACCCACTATCTGAACTTTCAGGAGCAGCTTAGTGCGGAATTTCCTGTGTCCTAAAATCTGTAGGCGCCGGTCCGGGACTTTGCAGGAGCGACGAGCCTTTAGATCGCTGTGCCAATATGTCAGAACAGCAGCGTTGTATCTCTTCTGCACCTCGTGCTCGTCCTCCCAAGTTTCGGTGTCATTTGACCATTGGCACGAGAACTGAATTCCTTTTTGAGAACCCTTCTCGCCGTTCAGACGATGGCCGACGATTGCAGAAAGTTGACGCTCTTCTCCATCCGTCAGCTCGGGGCAGTCAGTATGATTCAACCGGTATCTCTCATACTCGTGAGTGTACTTCTCCTTCACAGCTTCCCCATCCTGCCATGCCGACTGGGCTGTAGGATATCCAACTTTTTGCATGAGATACTTGGTTTGGCCGCTCCGAGAAGTCTTGCGGCCCATAATCAAATGTGCATCCGGAACACCATCGCCATCCGTCGCCAACGGTCGCTTCCAGACTTCCCGTCCCGTTTCTCCTTCTCCAGTCTCTGGCGCTCTCCACTCCGCTGGCCCGCAGCCCCAGAACGTGCCGACGGCAGACGGGACAGACCTCTGAATATCAGACTCACCGATCCAATACCATTGTCCGTCCTTCGCAAGACACTCAAGCTCAAAATACGGCGTACCGCCTTTGTCAGATGCGGACTTTCGGTATTCTCTGATGCACTGCAGGTCGGCAAGCAGACTGGCAAGAGATTGCCCCGGGTAGTTGTTGCCGCACGCACTGTCCGCCAATGTTGTATGTTTCAGCTCATCGGACGGCTTGTGTGTGTGTTGGCTTTCAAGCCTGCTTTCTTGCTCTTGTCCTTCAGCTGGGGCCTCGCTTACGCCAGTGCCGTGGTGCGAAGAGCACGACGCGAAAGATAGCAACCACCACATGGTAGCATCATGTGATGCAGAAACGGTTTTCGCCTGGGATGAGTTTTCATACAGTAAAAACCGAAATGGGTGTCGCGGGTGGCTTTAGTTAGTTTTAGTACTAAGGTGGGCAGGGCTACTCGCTATTTTTGGCCGCTGACACTGCAAGTACCATGCTTGTATTCCCACCATGCCACTGTAACAGACGCTGAAAATAACCACTGGGA
>NW_007930989.1:0-1047 GCF_000280675.1 Beauveria bassiana ARSEF 2860
GGGGACGCAAGTGAATTTATGGTCGTGTGAAAAAGCGGCGACGATGACGCGGCCGAGAATTACCCGAAAGGGCAACCACCGTGCTGGGTGGGCCAAGACCACAATTTCCAGAGGCAGTCAAGCCGTCGACAATTTTACTTCTTAATCTTATATATATAAATTCCTTATATTAATACCTTATAAAGCTCTTAGTTAAATATAAGAAGCTTTTTTATTTAGGTAAGAGCTTACCTTAAAGTTAATAACCTTATATTTAAATTAAAGGAATCTAAGATTTTATATATTAGAATCTTTTTAGTTAAAAAAGTAATAAAATAATAAAAACCTATTCTATATAACTACTTAGAAAATAAAGAAGAGGAATATAATAAAGAAACTAATAATATATTTAAGAGTTATAATTACTTTAAGAAATAACTCTTTATAGTATTTAAAAATCTTAATAAGTATAAGAAAGCTATCTAATAGCTTACCTAACTTAAGTAGACTAAATCTATATTTTATTATATAAAAGAGTTTAAATAAATTATAATAAAACTTAAATAAAATAATAAACCTAAAATAAAGATTTTTTATAAAGAACTAAAAGAAGAAGTAAAGAATAATATCTATTAAGATAACTAACCTAATAATTTTAATAACTTTATTAAGTTAATATAGTTAATAAGTAAGTAGGCTAGATAAGTAAGTAAGCTACTCTACTAGGTTTTATTATTTTTTATCTTAATATATATATTACTTAATATCTACTTATAGAAAATATATTAAAAAAAGTAAGAATTATTCTTACTCTAAAAGCTATTAAAAAAGACTTTATATTAAGTTATAAAAAAGTACTTTAATCTATAATATATTATATTTTAATTATATTAGTATAATATATTAGTTAAATATTATAATAAAATTATATTATTAACTTAAAGAAACTTATTAACTTAGAAAAGAGGGTTATAATAAAATATATTCTTTAGCTAGATTTATAAAAGCTTCCCTTTTAGTATACTAATATAAAAAATATAATAAACTAACTACTTATTAAATATACTA
>NW_007930989.1:1147-2869 GCF_000280675.1 Beauveria bassiana ARSEF 2860
TAATTAAAAGGTAAAAGGTTAGGGTAGAGTAGCCTACTTAATTATCTAGCCTACTTACTTATTAACTACGTTATATATAGATAATTATCTTAATTTATTTAAGTATTATCTTTTACTAGGTATATTATTATTATTAAAGAAAAGAATATTTCTTAAATAATTCCTAATAAAGTATAAAAAATATATTATTAATTTCTTAAATATATTAAGAATATATATAACTATTTATAAGTATATTATATATTATATAAAAATAATTTTATAAATTTTAATTTAATTTTATTCTTTAATAGGTAATATAGGTATATACCTACCTTATAGTAAAGATATTTTTATAATAATTTTAAATAAAATATATAAAAAATATAATAAAGTCTAGAACTATAATATAGGAATATATAAAATATAATATACCTAAAATATCTAGAATAATTAATATAAATAATAATATAAATTAAATAATAATATTTTATATTTTATAGTCTTTTTATTTTTTATCTTTTATCTTATATTTTCTATCTTTTATAAAATATTATAATTATATTATTTAGTTATATTTAACTTATATATTATTAATAGTTAATCTAAATTTATAATATTTTAATACTTTTAAAATTATAAGTTAATTTATAATTAATAAAATAAAAGTAATTATATAAAATATTTTATATAATTTTAATTAATAGTAGATTAAATAATATATAAAAAACTTAATATAAATTAAGAATATAACATCTTCTAAAATTATCTATTATATTATATATATATAGTTATAGTTATTATTAAAAATAAAATAAAATAAAATAAAATAAAAATATCTTGAAAATTAGATATAATACTTAATTATAATTTAATTATCTTTAGTCTAATAAGAATAAAAGTAGGTTTATTATAATTAAAAAAAATAAGGCTTTCTAATAATATTACTTATATAATTATAACTTTAATAAAAAATATTAATATATTATCTAAACTATTTTTATTATATATAGTTTTTTTTTACTTTAAATTCTAGAAAAATCTTTTTTATATATATTATAAAGCTATTTAAGGGTTATTAAGCTATTTTATTCTAGCTCTTTCTAATTTTATATACTTAATCTTAAATTATTATTTACTTAATTTAATTTAAGGTTTTATAAGTTAAAGTTATAACTATATATTTTTAGCTACTATTTAATATCTTCTAGAGGTTATATTCTTACAGAATTATTAATAACTTAATTATATAATATAAATATTATATAAATAACTTACCTAAGAATACTTAAAGATATTATTAATATTACTCTCTAAGCTATTATTCCTTAATATAAAGGTATAATAAGTAAAGAAGGTATTATAAAAGAGTTTTAACTACTAATAGATATAGTAAAGGCTAATATTTCTAAAGCTTAACTTACTTATAAAGTTCTTATATAAGATTAGTTAAGAATTTATAAAAAATAAATACTAACTTATAAAGATATTAATTATAATATCTAAAATAGCCTTTAGAACTTATATCTTTTTAACTTAAAAAGATACCTTCTTCTAAACTAGCTTTATATTAGTCTAGAAGAGCTTAATCTTATTTTATATTATTGATAATATTAGTATTTTATATTTAATAACTTAAAAATAACTTACCTTTTTATAATAAATAATAAGGTTAAATATCTTTTATTACTCTTATAAAAGGTAGTATATAACTACTCTATATTATTAAATATAAAAGATATT
>NW_007930989.1:2969-4126 GCF_000280675.1 Beauveria bassiana ARSEF 2860
GTTTAATATAAACCTAAAGTTATAATAAGTTATTTTTTATATTTAACCTAGTTTTTAATAAATAGCTAATCTATTTATAAAAGTTAATAAATATATTATAATATTTTTTATAATAACTTATTTTATTTAATCTTAAAGTAAAGATCTTAATATATCTTAAGAGATAGTACTTATAATAGATTAAATATATATTTATATAATATCTTATTATTTATAAGTCTTACTTTATATAATTATATTATTATTTAGATATAAAATTAGTAAATAATACTTAATAAATTATTAGTAACTTACTAATTCTTCTTTTAAAGTATATTATATATAAATATAAAGAACTTATAACTTACTATTACTATAAATAGTAATAAAGATTAATATTAGATAAATAATCCTTAAAAGCTAAGAAAATGAGTATATAATTTATAATAAATAATAAAGATATTAATAATAATATACTTTAAATATAAGCTAAATCTTAATCTAAGGTAATACTAAAAATACCCTTATTATTAAGATATTACTATTTAAAATTAATATTATATTAATTTATAAGATATTTAAAAGCTATTTAAAATATATTAAGGTAAGTAAGCCTAGTTTAAGAGCTAATAATAGCTTAAAGAAGTAAAATAACTAATAAAGTTATTAATAATAATTAGAAAATATTTTTAAAATATCTTATTTACCTTTTTATACTCTTTTATTATAATAACCCTAGATAACCTTATAATTCTTAAAGCTTTTAATATATTTATAATTTATATCTAAAGTAAATATCTTAAGAAAAGGGCTATTAAATAGCTTTACTTATTCTTTATAAAATATTATAATTAGATATTCTTCTTAGTTATTAAGATAAATTTAAATATATTAAAAGAAATTAGTAAAATATTTAAAAAAAATATAATAAAATAAACTTACTAGATTTTAGTTATTTTTATAATATAAAAGCTATTTTAAATATATTACTAGCCTATTAGAGTTAAGTAGGTAATATATTAGATAGTTCTTTTTAAGAAGATACCCTAAATAGCTTAAATTAGTTAAGCTAAAGTATATTTTAGTAAAAGATAGCTTTTAAAGTTATTATAAAAGATTATTAACTTATAAAAATTAAATTTACTTATTTATAACTAATTAATATAAAATTTATAAAA
>NW_007930990.1:0-3812 GCF_000280675.1 Beauveria bassiana ARSEF 2860
TGGATCTTGACTTAAACTCGAATTAAAGAATTCGCTTGTAGCTGTCTTCATGTCTGTCCCTAAGGCTGTCTCCGAACTTAACAGCTGCTGAGCATATATTAGGAGTTTCCCCTTCATCCAGCGCAGCGTATTAGTAGAGACTTCTACACCCCCAGACAATGCTGCTGTTCCGCAAAGGAGCGGCTCGAAGAGCAGCCAGACGCACAGCACACCGAAACAAAACAGGTCCGCTTTTACGGCCTGCCTGGCAGTCCACGAAAGAATCCGACTGTTGTTTTCTGGCGCATTCCACGGCTCCGATATTGGCAGATTGAGCTGCTGGTCTTCGTCGGCGTATTTTGTGGAGTAGCCAAAGTCTATGACCCTCGCGCTGTATCTCCTGCTGTCGTCGTCTTTAAAGACAAGGACATTCTCTGGCTTCAAATCACCATGTACAATGTCTTCAGTCTGGTTTAGCGCGCTCATCTCTCAACAGTAGGGCCAGGCTTACGATTGGAATGCATGTCGATGATCGCTCTTCCTATATCCGCACAAAGAAAGAGTCGTTCTTCGAAAGTCATATTCCGCCCCCCACTCGTTGTGAAGCGATATAAGTCCCCTAGATGCGATTTCTCAAAGACTAGGACCGGCCACGGCTTGTCGTTGTCAGGAGAGATGTCCCAGCAGATCCCATGTAGCTGCGCGATGTTGGCGTGCTCCCGTATGAATGGCTGACTTAAGATGGTGATCTCGGCGATCAGCGTTCGGAATATCTGCTGCTCTGTCTTATTCTGCTTGCGGTAGGCTTTGAAGGCAAAACTTGTGTCCAGGTTTGCAAGAATCTGATGGATCCTGGAGGTCCCACCGGCGCCAATCGCTCCGCTTGCATCCCAGGCCATGGGTAAAAATTCAATTTCTAACGCCTGAGCTGTGGCGAGAAAGGATAGAAAATTGAATCTCTCTTGGACTGCCTCGATTTCAGATACCTCCGCACCTGATGCAGATTGCCAATGCAACCAATAAGAGGATCTATAGTCGGATGACATTGTATTAGGTAGCAATAATTTTGTAGTAGCGCTCTAAGTGCACTGTTTTGGAGGTTGCACGACAAGGCGATTAAAACTCTTCGCAGAGAACAGGCTGCCAGCGGGTAGCGAGTTAGGCACTTGTTGGGCTGCTATTGGGCAGATACGCAAATCAGCCACGTGGCAGTACCATAGGACTGAGAGAGGCGGGGAAGTAGAAACCAAACGCAAGGCTGCCAAGGGAGTGCTTCTTGTTTATATTAATATAACGCAGTAATATATATTATAACTATAACTACAAATTGGTTGTTCTATTGGTAACAGTTCTACCCAAGATGACCCTTCACACTATTTTGTCACTGTAGTTCGCTGTACGATTTCACACCACCTACGTCCACGGCGCTCTACCGACGCAGACTGCCCAGACCCTTCTGAAATCCCTCCGTGCAGGCCTGCGAGGGTTGCTTCCATATAGCTTGTTCTCATCGTGACGCCAAGCTGCGAGACCCTACTCCTAAAGCTTCCGCGCAAAACTTCTCGTCTGATATGTTCTAGAAGTGTGGTGACAATCCAGAGCGCGATTTGAAAGGTAGGATGTAATCATGTAATCCATTTATCCCTCATGCTGAATTGTCTATACTGCACTAAGGGTTCTCGAAAAAGCCGAAAGACGCACCTTTTATCAGTGCGCGATTACTAATAAAGAAGGGAATTCCGTATGTATTATTACTAGGACAGCCGATGCTGATTCGAACCGAAAACCGGCCTTGCTTTGATGACCGAGTATCTACTCTCGTCTCCATATAGCCCTAGGTAGACCTTTCTCTAGAATGACAAGTAACAAGAGAGTTACTACCAAAAGTGGGATTGTAATTGCAAAGTAAAGGCCAACGTATGACCTGTTTCCAGAACTGCCGAATACTGTAGAGCTGAAAATAGACTATCTTCATTATTAGTTAAACCTCCACGTGGTAATATTTAGATGCACTGACGGCCATGAGTGATGCTGGAAGGAACATAGTTGCTGTCTGAGCAAGGATCTTGGCGATGGCAGCATCTTTGAGACCATCACCGGAGAGCTTCAGTAAATTAGCCGTGTCCTGGCAGGTCTGTTGAGATTGCAGCTGCAGGCTGACGATGCTAGTGTGCATGACAGATACGGTAGCCTGCAGCTTCTCGTTCGCTCGACTTTGCAGTATCGCAGAAAGCTGTTATGATTTCAGTCAAAACGTCAAAACCTTGAGGCCCGAATACATCATACCAATTGTGTCATCATGGACGATGTCTTTGCCAAGTTAACCACATCATTGTAATGATGTTGGAGGTCAGCTTTGAGCATTTCAAACGTATTTGCCGTCCCACAGTCGCACTGCCCTGATAATCCTTTATGTAACACGGTATGTAGGTCATTACATTTGTACAGTACTTTTTGTTGCCCTGTGATCATGGTCTTCACCATCAAGAGCGTGTCGCTGAGCGATGTCACCTTCTGAACGTCCTTGTAGAGAAGAGCATAGTCGTCGAGGCAAACTGTATCGACAGAGGACGAGTATACTTTTTCCTCCTATGGCTTTTTGGTCAGAAAGAAAGAGCCTAGGTCAAGTCAGTCTGATCTTACAAGTGTAAGCACTGTTTGGCGCAGCGATTCAATATACAGCCCCCAATTCCTTGCCGCTGCGGACAAAATGAACGAGTGCGGCCGAAGAGACGACACATCACAACGCTGGTTCGCTTCACCACGCTCGGCTTCGAGTGCCTCCGACACGCGATCTTTCATGTAGTTGGAATAGTTGAGCAGAAACCATACGGATTGCTGGCTTGATAACCGTCTCTGATACACGCCGGTCTGCCTGAGGGACCACGGATTACCGCGCTGCCGTCCATTCAGCTCGAAATAGCGAACTTTGTAACAAATTTCTTTTATCTCATCAATATAGTACAGCCACCAAGACATCTCTGGCACCGACGTACCGTAGCTGGAGGATGGCTGGACACGATAGTATAGGCAGTCTTTCGTCCGTTGCTTGTCATTCGTTTTCGCGCCGAAGGTAGGAACAAGACGTAGAAATGGAGTGAAGACCTGCAAATCAGCTAGTACTGTTCGAAATGCCGGTTCCGTGATGGAGAGTTGACTCCACGAAAAGGCTGAATTCGCGATGCTGCAATGAGTGAGTAGGACGTGTATGAAGAATTTTGGAGGCGTTTGAGACGCAGGGAAGACCTACAATATTAAGTGTTGCCATCTACTTTCCCGCAAATACTTCCGCGATACCATTAGCTCCGTCGCAGGCCATGGAAGCAACCGAGGCGTCCTCACCTGGCGAATTCCTTTCGTTACAATGTCATCACTTGGTACGGAATATTGCTGCGGAAGCGTTTGTGCAAGCCCTTCTTGATATTGTCTGTTAAACCGTGTGGGAGATTTTGCGGATCTGCAACTCACCATGTTCTTGTGCAAAGCATAGAACATCAACACGACCTCCTGCAGTCTGAAACAATGTAGACGACGCTTCACGCAGCACCTCATACCAAAAATCTCGGTCCTCTCCGCTTGGCACGTAACAGTCTGTATTTATTAGACATGCCTCGTCAATGGAACGGTTATCCTTGCATTTGACGGGTTCCATTAGGATAAAGAACCAGGATAATGGTGAGGTGCGCGACTGGGGTGGCGAGCAGACGAGCTTGAGCAATATAATAACCAGCACCTCACAGTGGGTAAATACGTGTTTAACTTCACACAGCCATACGCTGTGGCATATTCGGTTTAACCACGTGCCCGCAAGATGAGAGTAAGGCGGTGCGTAC
>NW_007930991.1:0-2499 GCF_000280675.1 Beauveria bassiana ARSEF 2860
TTAACGCATCAAGTTATTTCTAGGTCATCCACTCGAATGCTCTTCAGCTTAAGATCCTAAGCTGCATCTCGCCGCTATATCCGCGCATATATCATACGAGTGTCGATATCGAAATCCGCCTAACACATAGGTATTTTATCGCCTAACTTCATAACAATATCACCCTGCTCTAGCTAGGTCAAGAAACTCCCTCTTACTATGTATATATTTAAGGTGTATTCTGCTATAGCTTGGACGAACACCTTAGGCGCCCCTATGAGTCTCGCCTGGCGTGTCGAGATTACCTCTATTTCGGCGGGCATCACGTACAGCGCAGGGACATACTCCTATCCGAAGTATAGCAAGAGCTTTAATAAGCTAGTCGCCGATAAGCCGCCTATGCCAGGCATCTAGATCGCCTATACGGATCCGTCGGAGCTTATAATTACACTATCTGCGCCCTTCACTTCAGACGGCACTTTAATCTCGATAAGATCTGCATTAACTAGGTGGCATCTAAGGGACGGCGTAGTTAACCAGAGCGCCGGTCGCATAAGCACGACCGACTACACTGTCACGTCACCGTGCAGGAGCTGTTCTAGCTCACTAAAGTAAATAAGACTAGCCTTCACATCTGACAACTAGTTCCTAAGCGTGACGCCGCCTACTTGTCTCAGCGCTAAGGAAACATCGTATTAAATAATAGCATAGTAATGATGTGTATATAGAAACACGCACCGCGCGCCTACCTCTATAGCCGTTCCTAGTATGACTATAATGTAGTACGCTTTATGTGGCATAACCTTTCAGGAGATAATAGCGAGACCCGCTTTAGCGTCGACTATAACGCCTATTCCTCGTGCTAACATGGCTAGGTAGCCGTTGAGGTACAGATACGCCCTGCTTTCGACGTGAATCAGGTTAAGCATGATAGTCGGAAACGGAGTGCGAGGCGAGATCTTACTTATAAAGGGGTGGTGTATCGCCGCCGGCGGCATCAGGCGCAGAGGTGTCATAGCGCTGCGCTAGAGACCCGTCACCCCATCTAGAGAATATATAGTGATCCTACTTAGAATATTAAGTCTAAGGACGGAAGTGCGGCGTTAATAAAAGCTCTCAAGATACGCGTAGGTCACCACGACGGCCTAGCCCTTATAAAGTAACTCCAGACGGTCGAGAAACCCCTCTAGACTGGAGACGGCTTGACTATTCAGGCTTTAGATGATCTAGCCAGGCTCGCCGTCACTAATCAACATCGGCTCCGTGGACTCGGCCACATAGACGCCGTGAGTAGCCACAGATATGTTAACTACTTGCACGTACGTTATATTATAGCAGAAAAGGCCTCCTAACGATATAAGACGTTTTAGCATGATGTGGTGAAGATTAATGACGTTGATAATACTAAGAACTAGTTACCCGCTTTAGAGTAAGTTTATAGAAACCTGGCCGTTCACATTCTCGTTAAATGCATCCTTAAGCTTATCGAACTAGAGCGTGATAGCCCTATTCACCTTGAGAAGAATATCCCCTGGTAGAATCCTCCCGCATAATGGGCCGCCAACTAAAACTTAACTTATGACGAGTAGCCTACCTGACGCCGTGATCTGCCGGCGAAGTCTTTCCTCCTAGTCTAAGCCTAGCCCTAAACCCTTGCACTCGTAGATCGGTTTTATTATAAACTTACACTAAATGTCACCTCAGGGCACGTCTTAACCTTAGCGTAGACGGTATAAGATCTAGAGAATAGGACCTGTCGGCAGAAGGAAGTATATCACGCTATCTATCCACCTCCCTAACACCATCCCTAGCACTAAGCCATCTTCACCTAACGCAGGGCTACTAGATGACCCTCCGCTTAAGTTTATGTTAGCTATGTAATAGCTGATGTTAAAGTCGCTGTAAGGCCTGTCGTACTCGGGGGCGTTGCGGTCTATTCGGCTGATCGTGCCGTTGATGATGCTTGTGGCTTCGCCAGCATCATTGCCGACCATAAGCACCGGCTAGCCAACTACATAGAACAGTTAGACTTCCTTCGTGCTATGCCACACACTAGCTGTAAATTACTAGATGTGCCACCTAAGCTGAGGCTTAGTCTATCTATCTTTATATTTTAAACGCTTTCCAGGTCGTACTTAAGAAAGGCAAAGTCATAAATGGGGTTAATGTATAAAGGCCGGCAGGAGACAGCTTCCTAGCCGAAGATGCATAAGCCCCAGAACGGCCCCAGACCAGCAATATGGCGATTTATGAGAATATAGCTGCACCGTAAAAATCAGCACCCTAACTTGCCGCGAGGCTCTATACTTTTACCCTCTCTTAGCATCTATAATAAACCCGGTTACTTCACTCGTCTGCGCACCGTCTCCGTCAAATAGGAGCGTGTGGCTGAATCTGATCATAACTATATTTCTAATGATTCTAGAAAGGTCCTTACGACTCTGGTGTGCCGGACATCCCGAGCTCTTAGCCGCTCGCCCGTGGAAAGCCTGTCGAATAGCTTCATAAAGTATGTTGCCA
>NW_007930991.1:2599-3747 GCF_000280675.1 Beauveria bassiana ARSEF 2860
TATTTAAGGTGCTACCTGGGGCCTTGGCGCACGGCACAGTCTAGCGTAGCGCGGTAGAGGTTGCCAGGCTCGTCCCCTACGACACGCGAGCTAGAGTGGGCTACATCACGACTATCGCCAAGCTGTACTATCCGAAAGCTTTTGTCGATCAACTATAGACAGACATTCTCTAACCGAAATCAGACATCTATACCGGGGGAGGAGACATACAAAGAAATCTGACGGCACTCATCGACCCAGCCATTAGAATCACTGACGATGATGGCGGGATGGATTATGCTTCGCAGACGTGCGCCGCACCCTCACCTAGCACGCTAAACTCGTCAAAGCAGACGGGGATAACTGCGGGGGCCGTGGTAGGCGGGGCGGCGTTCTGCGGCGCGCTGGGCTTAGGCGTCTTTCAGCTCTACAGGCGGCGGGGGTCAGCGGCATGGCCATTTAGAAAGCGAAAAAGTGGCCGGCTCGACGGGAGCCGCATCTCGCGACTAATGAATTCTGTAAATAGCCTTAGCTGGAATTGGCTCATGACTAAATAGTATTGCCCGCGTTCCGGGTCGTCTATTGACAGTGCACTCGACAAAACGCGAATAAAAGCGCCAAGTAGCCAGACGCGATCGATGCATAGCTTACTAGAAACTAGCAGCCGGCTTAGCCCATCGCAAGAGACGGAGTTTTACACCGGTACTGATAACTAACGCGGAAGGAGGCGATGAGTTAGGAGAAAGCACCGCTATTTCTAAGTCCTGTTGCGCGGGTGAACAGCCAGTGGTTTCAACAAAGAAGGATTCCATTACTCGCATACTGTAATCCAACAAAGCTACTGTAGCGTTTCTAAGTGTCCTTAGCTTGTTTATACCTAGTAGGCGTGGCACTTTCACTTGTGAAGAATGAAAGTAGATTCGATTTGTTCACCGACCAAATGGCCGAACGTGACCCAGCATCCTATCACGGCCGAAGTTCTTCTGCGTCGCTAGGCTGCCCCTCACCTATCGTCAGCATCTACAGGTAGACTCGCGGGCAAGATTAGCTTCAGACTCGAGTCAGATACTCAGATTCCTGCTGTGTCTACTGCTACGACATTATTAGCAACGAAGATAGATTTATTCGCGTTTCGTTTTGGCGGAAGGTGGCTGTATACTAACCAGAGA
>NW_007930992.1:0-3622 GCF_000280675.1 Beauveria bassiana ARSEF 2860
AATCGCGGCCTTTACGCAGCTCGCGGCTTTGTGCTCTGCTCGCCGCGCCCTGCGGGAGGCGGAGGAGGCATACAACCTCGCACTGCGGGGGCTGGAAGAGGCTGCAAGACAGGATTCAACCGATGCTCTCATCCTGAAACTCGACCTGGGCATCTTGTATCGTGATGTCGGAAGACTAGAGGCCGCCGAGACAGTCACACGCGAGGTCTGTCAAGGTCTCAAAGATGCTCGCTCCGGCTATGTACCCGGCGCGCTCACGTGCTTGGGCACCGTGTACGCGCGCCAGGGCCGGATCGGGGAAGCAGAGACGAGCTTCGTTGACGCCGCGCGAGAGTTTGCTGCATGCGACGAGGAGTATTCGGCGATGTCGTTCGCGGCCTGTTTCGGCCTTGGCAACCTTCTCCGCGGCCAGCGCCGCCTGGCGGAGGCCGAGGCGATGTATCGGCAGGCGTGGGACGGCGCGCGGGGGGTCGGAGGGCTGCAACACGGCACGTCCTGCACAATCGCCGAGGCACTGGCCTCTGTGTGCGAGGAGCAAGGCAAGTACGAGGACGCCGAGGAGATCTACAGGCAGAGCCTCGCGCCAGGCGAGTTCCGTCTTGATCGATGGACAAGTTTTGTCCTGAGCGTCAACTTCCACAAGATGGCAGGGTACATCTGAAGCTAGTAGTCTCTTTTGTCCTAAATAATATTGCATTACTTGCCAAATACCAGTACTTTTTTTTTTACACTGTGCGTACGTCGAACTTGGGCGAAAACGGTGCATCGCTGTTGCTTCCCTCCACTCTGCCAGCTTGCCAGGCTGTCTAGAACTATTCCGGATTCATTTGGTATAGTCTTGTATGTATGACTAGGAGAGCTGCTCTTCGTATATGTGCTCAGACGCGAAAGTCTTGTGACCAATAGATGTTGCGCACCAATAGATGTTGCGCACAGTTCGACTTGGCCGATTCCGTAATGGCATGGCATGCTGGCGAAGCCGGCCTGCGCAGCATTGCTGAGTACGAATCAGACTACTCGCCGGTAACAAAGCTGGCCCGAGGATCATCTACAAGCGGTAGGGCACGTCACGATCCCTGGCAGCAATGGCAGCAAAGCCGCTGGCTGACTTGCGAAAGACGCTGCCGACATGTGCCTGAACCTTCCTCTTACAATACTGATTGAGATAGCTAACTGGCCCTAGCAAGAATGAACCCGAAGCAGGAACCTGGTGTTGGCGGCAAGTTAGCGTCCCTGAAAGCCCCTGACGCGCAGACCTCGGTGAAATGAGTTGCACTCGAGGATGCGAGGGCAACAGGAAGCCCACACTGGATCCTTTTCCGTTGAATGCTTTCCCGGCCCGTCAGCTTCACCCAGGGTTTTTCAATTTCCATCAACTTCAATATTTTCTACAGTAGATGCTGCACAAGACACGGCTGTCTGCAGCAAACACAAGTCGGTGAGGTGCAAGGCTTGAAGAACGAGAGCCTCAATCTCGGAACCGTGCAGGCGGTGCAGTTGCCATGCAGTTATCCGTAGCAAACTCCGGATGCCCGCCGTCGGTGAGGACTGAAAATGCAGCATCAGATCTTTTGAATCTCCTTTTAAAAACACGTTCTGGCATGTCGGTACTGGCTCATGTGTCGGAAGCTTCAACAAACTCACCGGGTATTCCAAAATGCAAAGCAGAGCTCTGGAAATGGATGCCTCAACAATCGCAGCCGTAATTTTCGGTACTGTTTCCCTTGCGATCGGGTTCATCGGACTCTACCTCGCCTTCAAACAACTAAAAGTTTCTCTTCTTCGGCTCTCCTTGCGCAGCATGGTAAGATCGCCCGAGATCTGGGGGGTTTGGATTCAACTGACGATGACTATAGACTATACGCCGGCAAGTCGAGAGCTACGATCGGGGTGAAAGTCAGCAGAGCCACGAGCTGGCGACAACGGCCGATGGAGGAAGGATTTTGTGAGGAACCGTCAGCATGGGCTCAGCTGTCACACCAGCAATACCGCATTCGAAGCCCGCTCTGCCAATTGCTGAAGTTGGAGGTCTTTCTATACCAGCGGCACATGATCCTCGTCGCTTGTCTACGCTACCCACGCGCTTTAGCCCGATGCAGAACATATTGGCCTGCGTATCCTCTTTTCTGGGACATGATCGCATTCTCTCTCGTTGGGTAAGGCGTGGGAGGAATTCCTATGCCCCAATGCACTGTCATGATCACTGTACCAGGCGTTACCTCAGGGCACACTAGATAGAGAAGTATCATTTTCTTGAAGTAATTACGGATATAATATTATGTATCTATGCTCTTTACGAATTCTCCCTAGGTATTCTCAGGTCCTCTCAAAGTAATCGGCTGGTCGATCGTGGGGGCGTATCGAGCGATCGTGGTATTCTGTCGATATACTTGGCCTCCTTCCAGCCAGGTGAAGCATCAAGCGATCATCTCGTCCTCGCTGTTCATACTGCGCGCTACTTGCAAACCCGTCCAACGTGGCTTCATCTATGATGTTTTCATCAGCGCCCGGCGCCGATCGTGGCCGCTTCGTTGGACTTTGGCAACATCTGTTCGTTCGCCGCCGCCGCAGAAATGAGGTTTCTGTATTCGATTGAGAACGTAAATTGCACTAGTGGTCTATTGTCACCATCGAGTGTCACAATCTCGGTTCAACACTGGTTGAGGAGGACAATCTTAGAAAGAATGGAGCCCTCGAAATCCCGTAGAAACCAGGCAAACGCTGATCGCTGTAATGTAATGTAAGAAAAATTCCGTTGATCGTAATCAAATAATAAGCGGCTAAGTAGTCATAGAAAAAAAAGGGAAGTATCGAATGTATATACCATTCAGAAATCTCATTTAACTCAGTTCGACAGGGGGAAGCCTAGCAATGGCCACAGTGAGATTGGAACGATTTGGTATTAAAGATTTAATCGTTTGACCAGATACTTTCTAGGGTTAAGGTGATCATCAGTGCCAAAGGTCCGGCTACCAGCCTTGACTAAGAGCAGAGCCTTGAGAGTCGCAGATTGGCTGTTTTTGTCACGCTTGTAAAGGTCGTATGCGTATTGAAGATCTGATCCAATGAGAACAAGGTCAATCTTATCCTCTTTGTAAATACCGGGTTCTTTTCATAGCTACACAGTCTCTTAGTTCGTGCTATATTTGATCCAGGCCACTCAAACAGAGCACCGACCACCAAACTCTCGCATGCCACTCCATGTTCACTTGACCTTGGTTCGTCTCGAAAGCAGAGAAGAGTCTCCTTATCTATTCTATGCCGTTCTAATCCTGGCTTTCTGCTGCTCTGACAGTTTCCCGGCCACTATCCACTATAGTTCTGGAGGCAAACATTTGCAGCTTGGCTCATGCTAGTTTCAGGTGGTGCAATTCGAGATCTCGCGGCCGCTGATATGTTTCAAGATAAATCAGCAGCGCGGATGACTATATATAATAAACTGGTGGAATGAGTATACAGCCCAGGACTCTGGGGCTACTGATAGATGAGTTTGACCGACGGTATCTTTGTAGATTCGGAATTACTCGATCTTTGAAGTAGCCATCGTGGTGTTGCGATTCCCGATCACCATCCAGGTTGGATGCAACAGGGACGCGATCGAAGTGGGGGCCGCTAGCCCTCT
>NW_007930993.1:0-2264 GCF_000280675.1 Beauveria bassiana ARSEF 2860
CCTTAAGGTAAAATATATATTTTAAGTAAGCTAACTAGGCTAAGGAAGGTTATTAAATCCTAGCTTCTAATTATAAAAGGTACTTAATTATAACTAGAGAAGAAGTCTAGTAATAATAGGATTTTATATATAGTAAAGTCTTCTACTATCTTTTTATAAATAGGTAAGATATTTATATCTTAAACTAATATTATATTAATCTTTATTATAGAGTTAATTAGCCTTAGGCCTTTATCTAGCTTTATAACTAAAAATATTAGGTTTTTATAAGAACTATAGCTTTCTTCTAAGATATTAACTTTAAGTCTTATCTTTAAAAGCTAGATAAACTTTAATAAGATCTTCTTTAGAATTAAGATTAATTTTATATACTAAGACTTATAATTAATAACCTTTAGTTCTTATAATAATACTATATTTAAGTTAAGTTAATTACTCTCTTTAAATATTTAGGCTAAAGTAGCTTCCTAGTTATAAAGTATAATAAAGAATATCTCTCTTTCTTATATTATTAAGTTAAAGATCTACTCTTTTATATTAAGTAGTTAGTCCTTATATAATTAACTACCTTTTTTAATCTTTAAGAATTTACTTATTAAGAAATTAATATAATTACCTACTTCTTTTACTTTACCTTTTTCTAGCTTTTACTTCTTCTCCTTTTACTTTAGATTATCTTCTAATATAAAGTTATTAAAGATATCTAGTAGTTTAATCTTTACCCCTTTTCTTTTATATAAAGTAAAGATTTTTAATTCTTTATATAGTTACTTTTATAGATCTATAGTTACTTTCTTATCTTTATTAATATAATTTTTTATAGTTATATAATATAAGGTATTTTTAATAGCCTCCTTATCTTCTTCTTTTAGCTAGAAGATTATATCTCTCTTTTTAACTTCTCTTTATAATACTAGTTCTTATTTTATAAGCTCTTAATTAATAATTAAGGTTTATATTTAAAATTAAGTCTTTTTATTATTAAGTAATTTACTAGTAGTTTCTTATATAATTAATCTAGTTATTAGGGTTATTACCTTAGTATTATTAAACTATACTTATAGTTTTATTCTTTTTTAATTAAGAGAATACTTAAATATTATATATATAAATCTAATAAATAATATCTTTAAGATAAAGTTAGTAAATATTATTTTATTAATAATATAGATTTTTTATTAGATAAAGGTATTTCCTAGGTATATTTATAAGAGAGTAGATCTAATTATAATAACCCTTTTATTTAAGTAAGAGATTAATATAACTTAATAAGGCTTAATTATAATTTTATATTTAATAGCTAATTCTTAACTTATAATATTTCTCTTAGTTTCAGAGTCTATAAGTACTTTTATTAGTAGTTAATTAAAGATATTTACTTTAATATAGATAAATAATAAAGACTATCTTATTATTATAATATATTCTTTATTAAAAATATAGTTTATATATATATTAATATAAGTAAGACTAAGGGTAAGACTTTTTTTATCTCTTTCTCTAGTAATTAGTAGTTATAAGTATATAGAAACTACTTTTACTATAGAACCTAAGATAACTAAATACTTTCTCTTTTAAACTAGAGATAAATATTTAAAATCTTTATTATTTAAACTTCTTTTTCTAATTATAATTATACTAATATTTATTATTAATATAATATTTTTTTAAGATTAATTAGTAGCTTTTTATTCTTTAATAAAGTATATTATAATTATTAGTATACTAGGCTTTCTTATATTAGTAGATATTATAAAGACTATCTTTATTTTATAAATCCTTTTTATTATATTAAGGACTCTTTATATAAATAGTTATTTAATTAAAGAATTATATTATATAACTTTTATAACTATTATAGTAATTTTTTTACCTAAGATCTTATTAATAACTTATTATTTTAGATTAGTAGTAGGTAGGTCTTAATACTCTTATAAGAGATCCTTAGCCTAGTAATCTTCTATTAGAACTTTTTAGTAATTACTTTATAGATCTTTCTTTTTAAAAGGGTTATTTAAGGTTTAAGATCTCTTTCTTAAATATATTCTAATATTTACTATATTTATAATTAAGTTACCCTCTAGGTTATTATTAACTTAGTAATTTAAGAGGATTATATAAGCCTTTAAGCTATTTTCTTCTTTAACTAGTAATAATATTTTCTAATTATTAGGTAACTTATTTTATATATTATTAACTTTTTTTTATTTATCTTATCTTAAGATTAGCTTTTTCTTTAAAGTTAATTATAAAGATAAGACTTA
>NW_007930993.1:2364-3475 GCF_000280675.1 Beauveria bassiana ARSEF 2860
TTTTATATACCTTTTATATTCTTATATTATTAGATAATATAAGTATTATTATAATTAAAGGTTAATAGTTTTATTAAGACTTTAATAGTTAAAGTAAAGGTAATATTTCTTTAAGTAGTTTTAGTAACTTTAGTTAGTTATATTTTACTAAAAGGATTATAAGAGTAAATAATAACCTTATCTTTTATCCTTATAGTTACTAGCCTCCTAATTTATAGTTTTTTAATATTACTTAGGTTAATAATACCTTAATCCTTACCTATTTATCTTATCTTAATATAATATACTCTATTATTATAGCTTATTATAAGCTATTTACCTAATATCTTAATATTATAAGTTAATATAGGCTTTATTAGGGTTATAATTATAAGTATTTAGAGTAATATATTTAGGTTCTTAAGATAAGGGTAGCCTATTATAAGATATTATCTTTATACTAGTTACTTTATATTTTATTATAAAAGCTAGGCTTTTATAGTTTACTTATCTTATAATCTCTAGTATACCTCTAGTTTTTTTATAAAAAAATACCTTAGTCTTTTCCTAGTCCTTACTTATTAGCCTACCTTATTTCCTAATTCCTAATAAATCTATAAGTTAATAACCTAGTACTTTAGTACTAGTAAATAATTTAAATATAACTTACTTATAATACTTTTAACTAGTATATAAGGATTATACTAGCCTAAGGTAAGAGAAGTACTCTTAGTACTAAGGTAGCCTTTTATCCTCTTATATTTTATTATAAAGTAATTTAACCCTCTATAGTTACTAATATCTTAATTATAGGTATCTTAATTCTTTTATAAATATTATTTTAATTCTTACCTAGCCTTATATTTCCTAGGTTATAGCTTATTTTCTAGACTAAGGTCTTTTATAGGTTATTAGCCTATTTTTCTTTTAATCTATATCTTAATTTAATAATAAAACTTTCCTAAGGTTATCTAATTAAATTAATTAGATAAACTTAAGATAAACTATCTTTAGATTCTTCTTTTTATTAAGCTTTTTAACTTCTTTAATAAGTTCTAGGTTCTTATTATAGTAACTTATTAGTACTTTTATTTATAATTAGGAGTATCTTAATTATTAGTTAAGGTTTTTC
>NW_007930994.1:0-2169 GCF_000280675.1 Beauveria bassiana ARSEF 2860
TAAAGGTAGCTAGACTAATATTTAAATAATAGCTTATTAACCTTTATTTTCTTTATTTATTTTTTATAATTTATCTACTAACTAATAAATAGGTTAATAATTAGTCTTATAACTATTATACTATTTATAATATAATATTACTATTAAGAGACTACTCTAATAATATATTAACTAAACTTTTTAAAAAATAATAAGATAATAAGTTAAATATTTAGGTTAGTAAAATAAAGATAAAATATTAAGATTTAATCTTCTAGGTATTATTTAATAAGACTAGTTTAGAACTTTACTAGGTTAACTAGAATAGCTTTTTTAAAGATAAGGTTAAGGAGTAAGTATTATAAGATATTATTTTATAATATATACTTATTAATAAATTAAAGATAAAAGTAATAATTTTATAAAAAAAAGAATTACTTATACTTATACTCTTTAAATATATTATATTTAAAATCTAGAAAGTAGCTATAAATATTTACTCTATCCTTAGTTATCTTTATCTTTTTAATTAAAAGTAAAAGTACTTTAAATATTAGATTAATATCTTCTTAGATAATATAGATAAGAAATAATATAAAATTATAAATAATTCTTATATTTATTTCTTATTATTTAACTTTAACTTTAAATACCTCTCTAATATTAAAGAACTTTTAAATAATAATTTTATAACTAAAAAGATAAGATTATATATAATTAATACTAATTAAAATATTTTATTTAAAAAAGATATACTTACTTTAATTAATACCTTTATTAAAAATAATATTTTAAAATTAGTAAAAAGCTTAATTAAATCTAAAGCTTACTTTTTATTTTATAGTCTAAAGGTATTTAAAACCCTTTTACTAATAACTTAAATAAAGCTTAGATTTTAGCTAAGAAATTCTTTTAAACCTATAAATATACTACCTTTAGTAGTATTTAAAGTTATAAGACCTTTTAATCTAAAGAAGAAAAGACTATTAAGTCTTATATTATTAAGGTAAGAATAGTTAATTACTTAGTACTTACCTTTATAATATATAGAGTTAGTTAAGACTATAGGCTTCTAATTTTCTATAAATTCTTAACTAATTATTAATTAATAAAACTATATTTTAATTAAAGTATAAAAGTTTATAATATTATAATTTATATAATTATTACTAAAACTAATAAAATAAATATAAAAAGTAAAAGTTATAAAATAAGAAGATATTATAAAAAGTAAACCTATTAATAATACTTATATTTTAGATTAATAGTTAAAAGAAAACTTTAAAAATAGCTTCTTTAAGAGTATATTTATTATATATATATATTAATATTTATAATAATAAAAAAAATATTATTATTATATTTACTCTTTTAACTAAGAAGAAAAGTTAGTATTAACCTAATTAAAATATAAAAATTAAATAAGGGAAGTTACTAAGTAAGAGATAATTCTTTTTTTCTAGACTATTAATATTTTATAATTAATATAGATTAATATATTAAATAAAAGACTTTTTAAAGAGGCTTATTTAATAATACCTTTTTATATAATAATCCCCTTTATCTTAAATAATTTAACTATTATTAATATATAAGATAAAGTTAAATTTGCTATTTATATTTTTTAAAACCTAATAAGTTTAAAGGCTAAGGAGTTAAATAAAGTATACCTAGAGAATTAACTTAAGTTAAAAAAAGCTAATAAAAAAAAGTAATAAAGATTATAAGATAATATATTAAAAAGAAAGCTAAGAATATAAAGTTAGTTATAATAAAAAAGGTAAAAGTAGAAGTAATTAAGGGTACTTTAATAAGAAAATAAGTTTAAAAGTATAAATAAGTAAGTAAAGAGATTAATAATTAGGAGTTTAAGGATTATTTTATTATATTTACTCTTTAGTTTATTATTATTAAGCTTTAATTTTCTTTTACTAGTTTTAGATTTATTATTTAAGATTTTCTTTTATTATTTATTATTATATAACTAATCTTATCTTTATTATTATATAAAGAGGATTATATTAGTTAAAATTAACTATTTTAGTATATCTTACTTTATTAACTAAGATAAAAAAGGCTAGGCCCTTTATAGTATTTAAAATAACTTTTTTACCTTTTTTATATTTAATTTTTATTATTTCTTTTATAATTAAAAACTAGCTATATTACCTTTTTCTTTAATAATATTAT
>NW_007930994.1:2269-3442 GCF_000280675.1 Beauveria bassiana ARSEF 2860
ATAGTACTTTTACTTTAAAAGTGTTATAAGGTTATATATCTTCTATTTCCTTAAAAAGGTAGTTTACTTTAGGCTTATTAGTATTTTTTATTAAGAAGAAGAGCTTTTCTATAAGTTTTCCTTATACTTTAGGCTATTATTAGGTAAATATTATATTAAGTATACTTTATTAATTCTATTTTTATTGATTATATTAAGATATATCTCTAGTAATATCTTTACTCTTACCTATATTATATTTATTATAACTTTTATCTAATATTATTATAATTCTAGATAGGTATTAATAGATATTTTACTTACTTCTTTTTAATTTTATTATTATTATATACTTATTATAGGTATATACTAGTTCTAGGTATATAAAGATATTTTAGTACTTGAGATATTAGATTAATATTTCCTTAGATAATATAGGTAAAAAATAATATAAAATTATAAGTGATTTTCTTACTTATTCTTTATTACCTAACTTTAACCTTAAATACCCTCTTAATATTAAAAAGCTTTTAAATAGTAATTTTATAACTAAAAAGATAAGATTATATATAATTAATATTAATTAAAATACTTTATTTAAAGAAAATATATTTATTTTAATTAATATCTTTATTAAAAATAATATTCTAAGATTAATAAAAAGTTTAATTAAATTTAAAGCTTATTTTTTATTTTTTATTTAAAAGTATTTAAAACCTTTTTATTAATAACTTAAATAAAGCTTAGATTTTAACTAATAAATTCTTTTAAAATTATAAATATATTATCTTTAGTAATACTTAAAGCTATAAGACCTCTTAATTTAAAAAAGAAAAGATTATTAAGTCTTATATTATTAAAGTAAAGATAACTAGTTATTTGATATCTTTTTTTATAATATATAAAGTTAATTAAGACTATAAGCTCTTAATTTTTTATAAATTCCTAATAAATTATTAATTAATAGTATTATACTTTAATTAAAATATAAAAGTTTATAATATTATAATTTATATAATTATTATTAAAACTAATAAAATAAATATAAAAAGTAAAAGTTATAAGATAAAAAGATATTATAAAAAATAAACTTATTAATAATATTTATATTTTAGACTAATATAGTTAATAAGTAAGTTATATAGATAAGTAAGTTATATACTTTATTTAGCTTTTATTATAAATCTACCTTAG
>NW_007930995.1:0-1817 GCF_000280675.1 Beauveria bassiana ARSEF 2860
ATAGACAGACGCATTTTCGGTATAAAATAGCTGGGCTGTTATTGATCCACACCTTTTATTATGCAGTGTCCGCAGCTTATCTTCATCACCGTGGCCACTTACTGCCGAGAGAGAGGGCCTGCCTACTTTGCGGTGCTGGCTAGTAGCGGGAAGAGCCAGTCCCGATTAAGCGACGCTCAGCCAGCTGATTGGTGGAGGACTACACGCTATAGCGGGGGAAAGCTGATAACTGTAGCCACTTCGTGCTTGTAGCTGTCTCCTAATCTGTTTCTTCCGGCTAAGAATATGCTCGCTATACTATAGAAGGCATTCTTAGCTCTAAAATTTATTCCTAAATTAAGTAAGAAACTCTTCAGGAGAGTCCATGAAATTGACTGGCATATTACGCACGCGCCTGCAGCAGCCTAATATGGCACGACCTTATCTGATTAGCAATGCGTTTATAAGCCAGAACAGGCTAAGAGTAGTGGTCATCGTACAAAGTCTATAGGCATATATATTCCCACGACTAATAAATGCTATATATATTAATATATAATAAGACGGAGACGAATGATTTAGGTCCCGCGAACCGAAATATAAAGGCCACCTCGCTGGTTATTACCTGCGGCGCACTCGCTTTAGGCTAGCGGACGGCTCTTTAGGTGCCTGACTGCGGCGATGAGGTCTTGATGCTCGGCACTAATGTTGCGGATGAGTTTAAATCTCTAAACACACTTAGTGTAGAAGATATTAACACAATCCTCGCTTTTAACACGTATATAGTGGTATATGAAAGTGCCGCACCGTCGGGGTTCCGATACGACAGAGGTTACCTTGTGAAAGACCCACCACCGTAACAAATTATCATAACTTGCACGACGCCTCTCTTAGGCATAGGGGGAGCCACTAGAGCGACGCCGACAGGGCTTTCATCGATAAGCACCTAAGCTAAGACGGGAACTGCCATAATTACCGCGCTCTTAAGGTCTTCACAGGTGGCAACTGCTACTTCTTACTATACCACCAGGCAGCTAGTGTCGAAATCTGCAGTAGTAATAGATTAGGTTTTTAGCTTTTACGGCGTCTATACTAATCTAGCCACACCTATAGAAGTCTCTTCGACAGTGATATATAGCGGCCTACAGATGCTGTTCTAAGTCAATCCGGCGACTTGCGACCTAGAAGGCGGCGCGACCCGGAGGGACGTGATATTCATCAGACCAACCAGAGGCATGCCAACTAACTTGGTGCAAGCTTTTAATAGAGCGCTCTAGCCGTGCGTACATCTGTGGAATATATAGGAGTATTATTAGTCTACCCTTCATAGTTTATAAGCCGTGCTAACCAGTCCTAGGCAACGACGACTATAATAATAAGGGGCGAGGTGGTTCTGGCATTCTAGATTATATGGAATTTAGCCTAAGGCCTTTGTAGTATGCGTGAATGCGGGGTGTTACCGGAAACCTCATATGGAATCTTCTATTTAAGAGGTGAAAGTGAAATAAAGTTTACTTTAGAAGCAGTTTTTAGGGGCATTCCTGCCTCGCATAGCCGGTGAGCTGTAAATGGTTTACTTCTTAAAGTAAGGGATTATAGCTTGAAAGCTCTACTCTTGCTGAGTGTGTATACCGGTAGTGATCGCGTGGTAACCTCCTTTACCGACTCGATGTATGAGTTTGCTCCTCTAGTTATGACCTTGTCCGATTAGCTTGGCCGCTGCTGAAAATCTATATTTCGGTTGGCCCCCTAGCACCTTTATAGGTTTTCTTGAATCGTATACTCTATCTAGACGACGCAGATTTTTCTAGCCTCTCTCTTCGAAGACATTCTCCATA
>NW_007930995.1:1917-3376 GCF_000280675.1 Beauveria bassiana ARSEF 2860
CTAAGCCTACTAACGTCTCCTCGTCATAAGAACGGAGCCGGTGCACTAATAATGTACTTCCCCGTTTGATGCTTCTCGCCCTCTTTATCGCACAAACACACGCAGCCACTGCATCGTCAATGTCGACCCGCCGGTACGCCAACTCCATCACGTTGAGGTTGTTATCCTCTATATAAAATAAGGAGGCTAGTCTGCTTCTGCATTAGAAAACATAAGTCCTCTGCCACGACTTTCGTCACGCCATATCTGTTATTTAGCTAAGTCACCACAAACTCGCGATCTAGGCGGCGGACTTAGCGTAGCCTTAAAGCTATAAGTAGTGCTTATGAACAAAAAACTCTTAACCTAAGGCACTAGTTCCGCGGCCGTTTAAGAGGGGCGAGTTAGAGGTGTTAGTATTGACGGATCCTTACTTAGAGTAGGCTTTTACGTGGGGTTTATGTAGAGTGGCGACGTGTATATTATATTTAATATATCTGCCGCAGAGGATAGAGGATATAAACTCGCTTAACTTAATGCTGCTAGTTGGTTTGTTGTCGTAGAGGGCAGAATATCAGCACTAAACAGCCTAAAACTAAGCGACAGCAGGCTTAGCATTAATACTACGCTAAAATGGCCAGATAATGCAGTGACAAGAACATCATATGACACGCTCATCATAGACTTAAGCAATAGTACCCCAGCGCCTCTAGAGCAACCTGCGAATTGGAATATAACCAGTTCAAGTTCACTTTCCGGCTTACCATAACATTTATACCTTAAGCAGCATAGGCTCCTAGTGGGGCGATAACTTACCGCCAAACGTGCTCCATCGTGGGCCACCTGTATACGGAAGAAAGCCGTGTTAGAAAGCGCGTAAGGCACAACGAGCAGCCAGAATTAGCTATGAAAGGTTTTCCGGCTTTAACGTTAGTATGAGGCGTTATGGAGTGCGATTAGGTGTGTACTATATTAAATATAGTTTAAGCTTGTTTTTACATTCGTGCAGCACGCACATATATTTTCGTAGCGAATACTGCCCTTTTGCGTTCCCAGCATTTGCTCTCGGTCAGCATCAAATGCAGGCCGTACCATTTCGGGTCGTCTAGCGTTATCGTGGGTGACGCAGCGCACGCCATGGCTCCTTTTTATGGCTAAGGCATAAATGCGGGCATGGAGGATGTCCGTCTTCTGTTTCCGTGCTGGATAAGCACGCGCATGCGATAGGGGCGGCTTTGCGCGGTGAATAAGGTGAAGACGACGAAAACAACAACTCGTCTAGCAGGGCTGCGAAAATTCGCGGGCGGGCACTGGCGGAGTACTCCGCCAGCCGCTGGAGCGATGCCCACGCCATCCACGACCTGGCGATGTAGAACTACCGAGAAACGCGAACATCTTAGTCCACGCTGTACAAGCTTCGCAAGGCACGCCACTTCTCCGTCTCTCGGATGGCAAAGCAAGTATTCGCGGGGTCGTGTTT
>NW_007930996.1:0-1346 GCF_000280675.1 Beauveria bassiana ARSEF 2860
ATTATAACTAGTTATTAAGCTAGCTATTAAGGTAGTTATAAAGCCTATAAAAGTCTAAAAAAATAAGTAACTTAAAATAAAGAAGATATTAGAAAAGGCTAAATATAATTATAATTAATAAGTAAATAATAACCTATATTATTTAAAAACTTATAAGTTAAACTAGTTACTTTTTAATATATACCTTTAAAGTTATTATTAATAAATTAATAAGCTCTTATATAGTTATTAATTAATACCTCTTATAAGTATTAATACTACTATTATTACTACTACTATATTAGCTACCTTTAGTAAAGCTACTATACTAGTTAATAGAGCTCTCTAGTACTAGTAAAGCTCTTAAAGTAGCTTTAGAGCCCTCTTAATAGCTTAACTTATAGTTAAAAATAGTTATTAATATTAACTTAATATTATTCCTTACTTAATATACTAGGTATAGATTAGGCTTAATTATATAAGTAAAGATAGCTTTTTATTATATATTACTAGTTTATAGCTATTAGTAATAATATAGGTTATTAAAGATAATATCTTAGTTACTTTTTAATACATTTACTATTAAATAGTAATATAGAAGCCTTTATTAAGTAATAAAGTTATTAGTATAAGTATAATATACTTAGCTTACTAAAGAATTCTTTAATAACTTTATAACTTTAATAACTTATTTAATATTTTTATTTATTACCTTTTAACTAATTTTCTTTATAAGTAATAATAATTAAAGATAATTATTTTAGTTGATATATTTTTTAAAAAGTTAGAAATTAAATTTATATTTATATTATATAATTTAAATTTAAATTATATAAATTATTTTATTATATATTATATAAAAGTTAGTAAGTTAGTTTTTAATATAATTCTTAAGCTTTAAGTAATTATTTTTAACTTATAAGTTTATAATAATATTATAATTATAATATTTTTAAGTTATAAAGGTTATAAATTAATATTGAATTAATATATATATTTAATATAAATACTTAAAGATATTCCATAGAAAAATTAGTAAAAAATATAGTATTAGAAAGAGAATTTAAATCTAACTTTATTAATATATTTCTTTAATATAAAACTTATCTTATTTATTAAGAAATTTATTTTCTTTAGTTAAACTATAAATAAAACTCTATTGATTAGAAAATATCTTATTAATATTATTTAAGCCTTAAAGAGGTTATAGTTAGTCTTAACTAGAAGCTAATATATTAAAAGGTATTATATTAGTTAGAATCGACTAGTCTAGTATACTTTACTTTACTTGCTAAGATAAAAAGGGCTAGGTCCTTTATAAGAAAAAAAAATAACTTTTTTACCTTTTTTATACTTAATTTCTATTA
>NW_007930996.1:1446-3028 GCF_000280675.1 Beauveria bassiana ARSEF 2860
AAATTATTAAGGATTATATTTATCTTTAATAAGATAATATTATAAAAAACTACTAATTAGTAAGTTTAAGTAATAAAAAAAAGAAATAATAAAAAAGTAAAAGATACTTAACTAGTTTCTTACTAAAATCTCTTAACTACTTTTTATAATCTTAAAATATTAGAAGTTATAAAAAAAATAGAAAATATATATTTTTATAAAATTAAAGTAATAAAAGAAGAAGTTTAAAATTTATATTTAATAAAATAATAAAATCTTTTAATATTTAATAAGTTACTTATAAAAGTTAATAATATTAAAGTTAACTAAAAATAAAGTTTTAATGATTAAGATTTTTATATTAATATAATGATATTTAAATAAAAAAAGATTACTAATACTATTTTAAGTAAAATTATTATTTAAATAATTATAACTTTATAAATATTAATATAATAACTTATTTTTATATATATAACTTTAATATTTATATATTATTTTTTAAAGGTTTAAGTAAATATTTCTTTTTTTACTTATTACTTTATTTTTAAGGTAAATAATTAATTTAAAAGTTTATAGTATTTTAAGTATTAAAGTTTTTAATATTAAGATTTATAAAATAAGTCTTATTATTATAATTAACTTTAAAAAAAAGCTAATCTTAAGGTAAAATAAGTAAAAGAAAGTTAATAATATATAAAATAAGTTATTTAGTAATTAAAGGATATTATTACTAGTTAAAAAGGAAAATAACTTAAAAATATATATAATCTTCTTAGATTATTAAGATAATAATAACCTAAAGAATAATTTAATTATAAATATAATAAATATTAAAATATATTTAAAAAAGATTTAAACCTTAAATAACCTTTTAAAAGAAGAATCTATAAAGTAATTACTAAAAAGTTCTAACTAAGGATTACTAAGCTAAGAATCCCTTACTAAAGTATTAAAACTTATTTATTATTAATCTAAAATAATAAGTTATTAATAAAATCTTAAATAAGAAAATAAATATAATAATTATAAAAGTTATATAATATAACTTTTTAATTAGATAACTATTTATATAAAAAGTCTTTAATATAATAAAGAAGATTTATAAAATAAAGATAGTTCTTATAATACCTCTTAATATAAGAAAGCTTAATATATTAATAATTATAATATACTTTATTAAAGAATAAGAAGTTATAAATTAGTTATAAAGAAATATTATATTAATAATAAATATTAATATAGTTATGATTAAGAAAAAAAGCCTAAATAATTAAGATTTTAAATATCTATTTTTGGTTTAAAAAGGAAAGTATTTAATTATTTTAGATTTTATAATAAAAATAGTTTCTATATACTTATAACTATTAATTATTAAAGAAAAAAATAAAAAAAATCTTATTTTTAATTTTACTTATATTAATATATATATAAATTATATCTTTAATAAAAGGTATATTATAATAATAAGGTAGTTTTTACTATTTATTAATATTAAAGTAAATATTTTTAATTAGTTATTAATAAAAGTACTTATAAACTCTAAAGCTAAAAAAGTATTATAAATTAAAAATTAATTACTAAATATAAAATTATAATTAAA
>NW_007930997.1:0-1463 GCF_000280675.1 Beauveria bassiana ARSEF 2860
TTTTAGCACTAGCGACACCCATAACGGTTTTTACGGTAACAAGCTATTCAAGTCAGCCAGTTAATACAAGCACCGCACGAGAACCCGTGCTATGGAGAAAATGGGAGCAAGAGCAGAAATGGGAGGCGGAACACTTATGGGCTTGCAGGAGGCAAAGACGTCATTTTGGACATGTAAAGTAGCTTAGCTAGTGAGCCCTATTGGCTGCTTAGTCACCGGGCGTAATAAACTTTTGGTTTGGTAACAAGCTAGCTAGATAGATACTGTACCTAAGGACAAGGCTTGTCCTCTTGTGTAACGGATAAAACGAGCTGCGCACTCGCAAGCAGGCGATTTTCTGGGCCTATCGACTGTCATTGTTCTCGTGTGTTTTGAAATTGGGGGTCAGTGGCCAGTGTTCACAGCGAAGGTTAATCCTGCCCCCACATTACCAGGCTCATTCCCCAACCACCTTCTTATGTGCATCTGGCAGCTTTTTTGGACTCTCGCTACACTCTACTTGGGCGGCAAACAACTGCTCTTAGAATGCGTTTGAGTTCATGAGCCTGATTCGGAGTGAAATAAAACTGGTTCATTTGATATATTATCGTTACTAGTGGGTCTCTGTCATACACTACATTGAGAAACCGGCTGTCCTCCAGACTAGTCCCTTTGTTTTGGTGACCTTTTTCTTCACACACCCTGGATTGTAAGGTGCACACCTAGATCTCCACCTGGTCCATCAGCCGTAAAGAGCGTTTACGCTCTTCACACGCCATACCAAACACACCTGTTTCCCACACACCGCAGTGCACTTCCACCTTTTTTGACTACTTGCATTACGGACGAGTGAGATCATTGCTGCTCCTCTTCTTATCAACACCCCTAGGGCGTAGCACGGCAGCATAATTCCACCTAGATAGAAACGTTTGCCTCGCTTGAGCACTATCCCGCCGCTGTTACAGCCCCGGCACGCCCAAACTGGCGTTCCCACGCAACATCTATGACCGCCAGCACTGCCTACCTTTTGTTATTGAGCCGTTATTGGACGTACTCCCTAGTGCGCTGGAAAAGGTTCCCAACGTCAAAGTACCAGGATCGGCAGCATATTGTTGCACCCGTCGTCAACTCTTCCCCGTAAAAGTTTTTCCACTTTTGCAGCTGTTACAGGAAAAGGCGAAACTAATTTCCCTTCGTTTGTCAAATAAACATAATAGTTGGCAGTCATTCTAGGCTGCAGCGCAGCGCCTCCAAGTACCCACTTGGTATCTAAGACTTCCAGCAGTGGAAATAGGCAGTCTAACTCAGTTGTTACATTAGCACATATACCGAGAAAGGCGTTTTGAGTGTCACTTTTTCAAATGCTGTACTTTTCGGCCAATAATCTTCATTTCAAAGAAGAGATATCCTACATTGCTCAAAGCTGATCTTATTGTAACAGAGCAATAATTGGTGCACATGTGTCAAAATAACGGCCGATTCCA
>NW_007930997.1:1563-2999 GCF_000280675.1 Beauveria bassiana ARSEF 2860
TTGTACTACAGTACCCCTGCAGTTGTCTCCACCCCTTGCCTCTCTGGTCGTTGAAGTGCGTCATGCAGTTTCCCACCGCACACACACTGCCTGTGATCCCGCAGCACAAATCCACTGCTGTGATCCTTGAACCTGTGATCTCTCAATTTGTATGCCAAGAATAAGACCTCGCCATCCACATCGTGGCTCTATAAATGCCAACTGGGTGCGCACATTGCCCACTACCAGTCGCCGTCAATGCAAAATACGGCGTACAGATAGTGCACCAATAACGGCTGCATACGATGAATCTTCCAGCGCCTTTCGATGCTAACATGCACGAACTGGCAGTCGGCTACGTATCTAGGGATGACAGTGACTCTGACTTTCCCACCGTCAACTCTCTTCCTGACCGCCAGACAATTTCGCTCTCGATCAGGGCGGCTTACACGGATTGGAATCCACGTGAAGCCTTTCGTGAGCTTGTGCAGAACTGGTGAGCTCAAGCAATAATTGAGTTCATCACAAGTATAGCAGCTGACCATCATTCATAGGCGCGACGGCATCATCGCTTCCTTCGCACTGCCTGAGAAGGAGTTTGTGGTGGAATGCGAGCGCAGAATTGGGAACGGATGCATAGAAATCATCTATAAAGTGCCTCGGCCGAACTCGAAACCGAAAGAATGGCTTGGTTTCATACACTACAAAGCTGACGGAAAAGGGGGTATCGTGGAAATCACGAACCGAAATGCCACACTCCATCCCTGGCATCTCGATATGGGTGGCACTAGCAAGAGTGGTTCTGGAAACCTGGCCGGTGCGCACGGTGAGGGACTCAAAGTGGCGCTATTGGTGCTCATGCGCGGCAGTCGGAACCACAAAATCCGCTGTCGCTCGAGCGGGTTTTCGTGGACATTCAATTTCACCAAGCATGGGCGGCTTGTTGCACGCCTCAATCGCATGTCCGCCGAGGCGATTGGCAGGCTAGAGTCACAGGTCCGGTCAAAACTTGAAGAGACGCTTCTGCCGTTCTGTCCTAATGCCAAAAGTGACGTTCAGTTCGTCCTTGGCGAACCGCATCACGGCCGCTCCGACCTCGGTGTCCCGACGCGGCGCAACCTGATCAAGCAAAACGATTTTGAAGCCTGGACTGAGGCAGCTCTCTTTCTACAGGAGCCCAGCCCGGATGAACTGGTGAAAACCGGAAGTGGTGACCTTCTGATTGGTGAGAGATTCCGCCAGCGACTCTACTTGAAAGGGCTCCTGCTTAGCGAGGACACGCCACAACGTCGGGCGAGCGTTACAAACAAGCCATTGCGCTATGGCTACAATTTCGCGGCCGGGACGACGAATCGTGAGCGACAGTCCGTGGCAGGCGCATATGAAGAGTCGGCGACGATCATCGATATTTGGTCAAAAGCGCTTGTGCTCAGGCCTGAACTCGCGAGTGAACTGAG
>NW_007930998.1:0-1763 GCF_000280675.1 Beauveria bassiana ARSEF 2860
CGTTAATTAGCGACACCAGACTATCTTTATCTAGGCATGTCTCCGCGAGGATAGCTAAGGTGCGTCCTGTTTCGGTGTTACGTTTCAGCTTAGATTTACATCCTGGTCCATGACGGCTACGACGCTCCAATATAGCCTGCCACTCAGAAACCTCTAACCTGAACTAGGCTTTAGCACGGAATTCGTTAGCTGGAAGCAGCTCTTTAATAGCTGATGATGCGGCGACACTAGCCTGCGGACCGTCTTAGCGTTTAAATAATTTAGCCAGCACCGCAGCAGTCCCCTTCACACCTATACTTATGATAAGAGCAATTACTAGCCTAAGAAATTATCGCCCTTTCTCTTACTGCTTTAACTGCAAGACGACGGCCTGCCAACCGTAGAAAGATTGTAAGTGGGAGTAGTGAGCTAGTTTACGGCTAATAAGCCTATCGCTAAGCCAGAGGCAGGCATCTATTGTTTGTTATTTACCCATGGTACAACGATACTGTGACCAAACCTCCAGTCAGTGGGATACTCTAGCGCTTTTGTAATTATTAAAGGGCCTCTTTATGCTGAGGTATATGTACGCATAGGTAGACGCAGCAAGTCACGGGGCATAGCCTATGCGGCTTAAAGTGCTCTTTAACGATATACTGTACTGCATTTCGGGTCGCTAATGGATGCATATCAGTCTATCTCTAGGGAGCTAGAAGTGGCCCTTGTTCTGATTGCTAACACGCTTGCAAGGGAAATATGAACCGCGTCGCTCTTAGTGCCCGCTCGGGTTATAGTAGAAGCATGCTACTACAAACTCTTATCCACCATTGTCAAGGCTTTAAACCGTCTAAAGTCTCTTACCCTTAGAGCGGGGTATCTTGATTCCAAAGTGTAGTAATCCCTCCCGTAGTCTATAATCTAATAAGTAAAATCAGTGCTAAATGATATGCTACTCAGATTCTTAATTATAAAGTAGCTACCTTTCGCGCTTATCGGCGTTAAACCACTATGCTCCGCTATAAGGCGCTTCTATAGCTTTGATTCCTCGATTATAGTTCGGTTAATGAGAATGTCACTCTATGCCGCTGATAATATCGCGGCCGCATATAGCGAAGCATATCGTCTACAGTATGTGATGCGGAGTAGCGGACGGCAGCTAGACCTTAGAAATAGCTTAGATAGCATCGCGATCTGGCGATTCTCGTTAGAACGTTATACCTTTGTTAATAAGTCGTAACCTATGCAGTACAGGTACTAATTAGCAGTTACATGGAGTTCGTAGTCTGCAGCCATCAAGTGCCGCGCAACCGCTGTTTCGCCGTATAAGAATGATATATCACGGCTCATAGATAGTATATATCATAGCGGCCTATAGATTTAAGTCTATTCATTATAAGGACCGTAGCTTCCGCCGGGTGTGCGCCACAACGCCGCGCCTATTCGCGCTTAGCTTAGAGGGAAGGGGACGCAGACACGTGAGCGTCTGGTTCTAGCCCTACATTTTTCTACCTCAATTATATTATGTGATGCGTAGAATTCGACCGAGTTGTTATTAGGCACAAGCCTCGTCCAGCGGAAGCACTACATTTAAGCCAGCCTCTTAACTAGATACTTGCGGAGGGCGCTCATCGGCCTGCGACCACGCTAGATGCACCGAATATAAGGTTAGGCAATAGGAAAACCTAAGCATCCTAGTAGTGACGATCAGACCTATGTCGGGTCGTTCGCGGTTCGTTGCTGGTACCGGTACATCTTAGTTGCCGCAGTCGTCATCTAAAGTTTCT
>NW_007930998.1:1863-2961 GCF_000280675.1 Beauveria bassiana ARSEF 2860
TTTACGCAGATGGAGGAAATTATCCCTGCAAGGGCTATCACTCACTAGTAGACACACCCTAAGGAAGAGCTGTAGTGCGCTGGCAGCCTGGCTAGACATATAACTTTACCCTTACTGGCAGTGTCCCCCACGGCGGGGGGAGCTGTTAGGTGTCTCTATCTCTAGATAAGGGCTAAACGTAGAAAGTGCTCCACTCCTACGTCGGGAAATGCCCACTATCTCCAACGTGGCAGTTCACATTGCCCGCGGACACTCCAACCGGTAGTGCCCTCTTTGCGTGGTCGTGGTTTAACAAGGTTAGAAACCGTGAAATGTACATGAACTGCGCACATATCACCATAGATCCAGTTTCTAGATCGGACTATCGGCCTGAAGCGAACCAGTACTCGATCAATGAACGGCCACTAATATTCGCTGCCAACATTGGCAATGGTTGCGGTACAATAGAGGGTTTCGATCTAGCGTTTCCGCAGCCTGGGCCTGCGTGCTCTTCTTTATCGGGCAACACCGCCAGCCCTAATGGCAACTGCGGCCCCGGGTAGCGGGCGACATATCATTCAGCAGGTGGGTTGTGTGTTAATAGCTTCAGACACGTAGAACAAGTAAAGGAAGGCCGATCGACTTGATCAGCCGCTGACATTAAGACCGCCTATTCTAAACTCGTCATATAGCTTCGGTGATAAGACCACAAAGCAAGACCAGGCAGTCATCTGGAGCTTCTTAGCAGCGTTCTCCTAATCAGACGAACTTAGAGGCTTGCAGAGGCTTATAACGTGAGAAAAACTCCGAGACAGACTCAGTATTACCACTAATCATAGTCCGCAGTTTCGTGAGACTTACTTCTTGATTCGCAATACTTTATTGCAATTACAGCTCCATTTTAGTGTCATTTAACTTAGAGTTACGTCGCCATTCTTCGATTTCCGTATCGCCGACGCGCATGTCGACGTCTTCATTACTTATGCTTCCCATGTAAATAGAATCCATTATATAGAAGTATAGCTAGAAGATCACTGCTAGTCCCGTAAAACCAAATTGGATAAAGCCGGTACTTTTAGTTGATCTAAGTATCAAGAAGGGCAAGGTTGCACACCACTC
>NW_007930999.1:0-1673 GCF_000280675.1 Beauveria bassiana ARSEF 2860
TAACATAGGTCTAATCGTCACTACTAGGATGCTCAGGTTTTCCTATTGCCTAACCTTATATTTAGTGCATCTAGCGTGGTCGTAGGCCGATAAGCGCCCTCCGCAAGTGTCTAGTTAAGAGGCTGGCTTAAGTGTAGTGCTTCCGCTAGACGAGGCTTATGCATGACAACAGCTCAGTCGAGTTCTACGCATCACGCAATGCAATTGAGGTAGAAAAATGTAGGGCCAGAACAGGACGCTCACGTGTCTACGTCCCCTTTCCTCCGAGCTAAGCGCGAATAGGCACGGCGTTATGGCGCACACCCGGCGGAAGCTACGGTCATCATAATAAATAGACTTAAATCCATAGGCCGCTATGATATATACTGTCTATGAGTCGTGATATATCATTCTTATACGGCGAAATAGCGGTTGCGCGGCACTTAATGGCTATAGACTACGAACTTTATGTGACTGCTAATTAGTACCTGTACTGCATAGGTTACGACTTATTGACAAAGGTATAACGTTCTAACGAGAATCGCCAGATCGCGATACTATCCGAGCTATTTCTAAGGTCTAGCTGCCGTCCACTACTCCGCATTATATACTATAGACGATGTGCTTCGCCATATATAGCCGCGATATCATCAGCGGTGTGGAGTGACATTCTTATTAACCGGACCATAATCAAGGAATCAAAGCTGTGGAAGCGCCTTATAGCGGAGTATAGTGGTTTGACGCCGATAAGTGCGAAAGGTAGCTACTTTATGATTAAGAATCTGAGTAGAATATTATTTAGCACTGATTTCACTTATTAGATTATAGACTACGGGAGGGATTGCTACACTTTAGAATCAAGATACCCCGCTCTAAGGGCAAGAGACTTCAGACGGTTTAAAGCCTTAATAATAGTGGACGAGAGTTCGTAGCAGCATACTTCTACCATAACCCGAGCAGGCACTAAGAGCGACGCGGTTCATATTTTCCCGTGTAAGCGTGTTAGCAATCAGAACAAGGGCCACTTCTAGCTCCCTAGAGATGGACTAATATGCATCTATTAGCGACCTAAAATGCAGTATAGTATATCGTTGAAGAGCACTTTAGGCCATATAGGCTATGCCCTATGACTTACTGCGTCTACCTATGCGTATATATACCTTAGCATAAAGAGGCCCTTTAATAATTATAAAAGCGCTAGAGTATCCCACTAACTGGAGGTTTGGTCATAGTATCGTTAAACTATGGGTAAACAACAAACAATGGATGCCTACCTCCGGCTCGGCGATAGGCTCATCAGCCCTAAACTAGCTCACTACTCCCACTTGCAATCTTTCTACGGTCGGCAGGCCGTCGTCTTGCAGTTAAAGCAGCAAGAGAAAGGGCGACAATTTCTCAGGCTAGCAATTACTCTTATCGCAAGTATAGGTGTAAAGGGGACTGCTACAGTGCTAGCTAAATTATTTAAACGCCAAGACGGTCCGTAGGCCAGTGTCGCCGTATTATCAGCCATCAAAGAGCTGCTTCCAGCCAACAAATTCCGTGCTAAAGCCTAGTTCAGGTCGGAGGTTTCCGAGTAGTAGGCTGCATTAGAGCGTCATAGCCGTCATGGACCAGGATGTAAATCTAAGCCGAAACGTAACACCAGAACAGGACGCACCTCCGCTATCCTCGCGGAAACATGCCTAGATAAA
>NW_007930999.1:1773-2878 GCF_000280675.1 Beauveria bassiana ARSEF 2860
AGCCTTGCTAGAATAGCTTTTAGGCCCGCCGCTGGGCGCCGTGGCCGGGAAGCATCGATTCCGATGCCAGGTTTCCGTTTTGACAGAGCGTACCTCCTCTGATGAGATGAAGAGCCTGCGCATCATATACCGTAAAGAAACTGCCGGGGTGACAGCGAGAGCCGCCGCTCGCAGCACCCGGGCGAACCAAGCGACTAGCAAGTAGTTCCAGAGCCGATAGAGCTGCGAGGCCCAAACACGAGGATATTAGGCCGCCGGTGACAGTTTCACAGGGCAAATGGACGTTCAGAGAGATGATGGTTGGTCGCCAGTTTAAACGCTTGCATTAAGAGACTGGGTTGCGACCACAAAGGCCCGCTGCGGACAGTTTATTAATCACATATGATGACATACTTTATAATGTTATAACTTAACGGGCTCGCGATCTACTATATAACATTCTCCAGTACAATACAAGGCCGGAAGAATAGACACTGAGCTGTGCATCTGTTGTGAGCATTAAATGTAGTTTATGCCAAGCCCAACGACAGCTCAAAATGCACTCCAGAGCTTAAAGAACACACGTGCTGCGGAGCACCTATTTAGCGGACTCTCCGGCTCAGCCCCTTATCGATCATCAAGAAGCGCCACAAGTCACCGTTTATGCAGTAGGTGTGTATTTATATGTTCATCCCTTCACAACAAATCTTTCTTATCTCTTTACGTCAGTGATGTGCAGCAGTCTTTCAGGGAGCTATGGGGACCAATGTCTTCATGTACCTAGGTGGCGTGCACCTAATCCTCATAAGGTATAGTCCTGACTTGTCCTCCTCGATTCTTCACGAACAGGGCTGTCGTCGGTTACGCCACGCAAAATCGCAGGAATGTTGTTAGTCGATGACTAGGTGGCCACTCCACCACGATCCAACCTCGCGGCACCGGCCTACGCTACCTTCGTCGGAGGTCATAGAACAGCAGTAATTTTCTGCACTCCATGGTTTCGGAAGCATGTATCTCTACAGAATAGCAGTCGGTCTCTGCTGCCTATGATCGGGAGGCAATACCGTTACTAAAAAGCAGTAAGTTTCTGACCGTAAAATGAAAAGACAGTTTGTATATATTCGTT
>NW_007931000.1:0-1309 GCF_000280675.1 Beauveria bassiana ARSEF 2860
TTATCTACGCTACTTACTTATTAACTACGTTAATATTATTTAAATATTATTATTATACTTATAAATATTTTATAAAAAGATCTTTATTAGTTTATTTAGGTAAAGCTAATTTAGATATAGTTTATATTATAACTAATATAAAACTTATTAGCCCTTATAGTATTAAGCTTAGTAGTAGTTTTATATTATTATCTTTTATAGGTAAGAAGGATAAGAGGTTCTACTTTATTAACTATATAAAGAGTTACTTTAATAAGCTAAGTCTAGGGGGCCTTTCTCTTAGCTATAAGCTATTAACGTTCCTCTTTAGTAGTAATAATACTCTAGGAAAATATACTTACTTTTTAGTTAGCTTATAGGTTTTAAAGGCCTAAACTAGTAAGCTTCCTAGGCCTAGGCCTAGTACTCTACTAGTATATAATAGTCCTATAACTATACTAGGTACTGTCTTTTATAGTTAAAGTACCTTTCTTTCCTAGGGTTGCCCTTAACTAGGTATATTATACTATTATTATAAATATAAGCTATATATTATCTATATTTATTAAATTCCTTTTAATAAAAGTAGGCTATATAAAGAAACTATTAGTATTAATAGTATTAAGTAAGTTAAACTAATTTTATATATAATTTATATTAAAATACTTATAAGTTATAAAAAATTCCTTTTATATATAGCTAGCTTATTATAAATATATTATATATATTAATAATTAAGAATACTTAAGTTTTAGTTATAGTTTAAGGCCTTTAGGCTTTTATTATAATTATATTAACTTTATTAAAAGTAAATAGTATTATTATAAAATTAGTTATATCTTATAATATCTCCTAGATTAAGATACCTTTAATAACTATATTATAAATTCTATAAGCTAGGTAAGCTTTTAGCCTAAAGATATCCTTAATCTAGTACTTATCTCTTATATATACTTTTATATCTTAATAAAAAGAGAGTACTAGGTCCTTAAAAAGAAGATAATATATAGTTATTATTATATCTTTTTAGATTATATAATTTATTATTATTACTATTTTAGCTAACTACCTTTTAATAATTTACTATATATATCCTTAAGTACTAATAACTAGTTCTTTCTTATAATATATAAAGACTAGTTTCTATCTTAGTTTACTTTAAAGTTAGTTATTAACTATTTTAGTATAGGTTATTACCTTTAGCTTACCTAGTTAAGTAATAATTTCCTTTATAATTTCCTAAACTACCTTTAAAGTAAAAAGAGAGAAGGGGGAGGTAAGAGGTACTGTGTCGGTCGGAATCGACCGTTCTAGTGTATCTTACTTTACT
>NW_007931000.1:1409-2853 GCF_000280675.1 Beauveria bassiana ARSEF 2860
CCTTAACTAATAATTAAGATACTTTTAATTATAGGTAAAAGTACTAGTAAGTTATTATAATAAGAACCTAGAACCTATTAAGGAAGTTAAAAAGCTTAATAAAAAGAAAAATCTAAAGATAGTTTATCTTAAGTTTATTTAATTAATTTAATTAAATAACCTTAAAAAGGTTTTATTACTAAACTAAAATATAGATTAAAAGAAAGATAGGCTAATAACCTATAAAAGATCTAGTCTAGGAAATAAGCTATAACTTAAGAAATATAAGACTAAGTAAAAATTAAAATAGTATTTATAAAAGAACTAAGATACTTATAATTAAGATATTAGTAATTATAAAGAATTAAATTATTTTATAATAAAAAATAAAAAAATAAAAGGTTCTTTTAATATTAATAAATACTTCTCTTACCTTAGGCTAATATAATCCTTATATATTAACTAAAAGTACTATAAGTAAATTATATTTAAATTATCTACTAGTACTAGAGTACTAGGTTATTAACTTATAGATTTATTAGGAATTAGGAAATAAGGTAGGCTAGTAAGTAGGGACTAGGAAAGGACTAAGGTATTCTTTTATAAGAAAAACTAGAGATATACTAAAGATTATAAGATAAATAAGCTATAAAAGCCTAGCTTTTATAATAAAATATAAGGTAACTAATATAAGGATAATATCTTAAAATAAAATAGCTTTACTTTAAGAACTTAAATATATCTTTAAATACTTATAATTATAATCTTAATAAGGTCTATATTAACTTATAATATTAAAATATTAGGTAAATAACTTATAATAAGCTAAGATAATAGAATATATTATATTAAGATAAGACTAATAAGTAAAGATTAAGATATTATTAACTTAAGTAATATTAGGAAATTATAAATTAAAAGGCTAGTAATTATAAAAATAAAAGATAAAGGTTATTACTTACTCTTAAAGTTCTTTTAGTAAAATATAACTATCTAAATGTTATTAAAACTACTCTAAGAAATACTACCCTTAGTCTAATTATTAAAGTCTTAATAAAAAAAAAATATTAACTCTTAATTATAATAATACTTATATTATCTAATAATATAAGAATATAAAAAGTATATAAGAGAGAGTTATTTACTATAATAAGGAATATTATTACCTTTAGTAATAACTTAATTAGTATAACTAAAGAACTTAGACTTTTTAAGAGAGAAGGAGAGGGTCTAAAGACTAAAAAAAAGTAATATACTTCTAAAAAAGGAAAATAAACTAGACTAACTATAATAAGTAAAGGCTAATAGCTAAAGTTAACTAATAAAGATTTTATTAACTTAAATTTAGACTTTTTTAAGACTATAAATAAGAAAGATTTTCTTATAATACTAATCTAGATTAACCTTTAGCTAAAAATAGCCTTTAAAAATAAATTTAATAAAAATAATATTATTAACTTCCTCT
>NW_007931001.1:0-1396 GCF_000280675.1 Beauveria bassiana ARSEF 2860
GTACTCCTACTTCACCGCAGATTTCTTGCAAGAGGCCGACCACAGCGTGGCCGGCTCGGTCTTAGCTGACGACGGCCTGCGGCGGGCGCTGCAGTCGCGCGTGATTTCCGAACTGACGGACATAGTCAAACCGCAAGGTCTGGAGATGCGCCGCAGGATGCAGGACTGGATCTCAAAAGCGGCCTGACGCTTCCCGCAGTGCTCTCGCTGTTCCCGCAGGGAAGGATATTTTCCGACTGGGTGCTCGCCGCGCGGGGATCCGTGCCGGGCTCGAGGCTCCGTTCCTTCTTCGCCGCCAAAGACAAGATGGAGCGCTGGCATCCGCTCCATAGGTCGCTGTACATGTGGACGAAGACGCTGCTGCCGAACACCATCCTGACTGGTCTAGGGGATCGGTCCGAGATGAGGAACAGCATAGAGGGGCGGCCCCCTTTTCTCGACCACCACCTCGCGGAGCATGTCAATGCATTGCCGCCCAGCGTCAAGATGCGGTACTCGCCAGACGAGAGCCAGGGCCTTGCGCAGGGCAACGCGGACGATTACTGGTGGAAGGGGTCGGGTTCTGGCCTGCGATCCGTCACCGAAAAATGGATTCTGCGTGAAGCGGTGCGGCCGTTTGTGTCGGAGGACATGTACAGACGCAGGAAGGTCATGTTTCTCGCGCCCATCCGATGGGCCAAGGGTGGTCCGCTTCATCTCATGTTCCGGCGGATTTTGACGGAGGAGTCGGTCCGAGAACTGGGATTCGTCCACTGGCCGATCGTGCAGGACGCTCTGGAGCGCGGCTTCGGCGAAGCGGCTGACGGAGCTTGCTTCAGGACCGTCGTCTACGCCGCGAGCTGGGTGACCATTTCCGATCGATTCAAGAAAGCGCAGGAGCAATTGCGGGCTGAGGAGCATGAATGGATGTTTCGGATAGCGGAGCCTGCACTTTGCGCAGGGCACTTGGATGGTATAGCTAACTCTAGTACAATACGAAGTGTGTAGATTGAATGCTATCTTTGCCTATCTGCTACCATGTTCACTGCTCGCGACCGGATTCTACCTCCCCCGGACTTTGCCGTCGCTGCGGCATGCAACAAGGCTTTGACAGTCGTCGCCGGCTCGGAAGAGTGGAAGAGGTCAAGAGTGAAGCGCGGACAAACAAGCTACTGCCGTCGGATCTTCACCGAACTTCAGCTCCCTTCAGGCTACGGACGGTACACGGCACTCCCTTGTCCGTGACCAACCTGCCAGGTTGGCCGACGAGACCCGCTTCCCAGGGCAAGAACTCGATCCCGAGATCATCTGTCGTCCTAAAACCAGGCTGTGTAGACTTCCAGACCTTCTTCTGCGTGCTGATCTCCTCCTTGGGCGAGCCTTCCCAGTTTTGAAAGAATACCCGGTCACCAACCGA
>NW_007931001.1:1496-2804 GCF_000280675.1 Beauveria bassiana ARSEF 2860
CCCCATACGACAAAACTAGTTATTTCGCCGGGGATGTCAGACCAACGAACGAGCTAGGCGGGTCGACAGGGGTAGCCCGGTTATTGACAAGTCTGAGTAGACTACTCCGGGCAGTACAGTAGTATGGGTCGATAGCATCAGCCTGGCGTTACCACTTAGAGCGAGGCCCCTATCGTACAGAGTTGTCTCTGTCAGATCTGTCGCCGATAGAGCCACAGCATTGCGGACGGCTCGCGGGGCAGAGATCTTAGATCTCCCCGATCAATCATCAACGGCTGTGTAACCGTCCTACCGCCGCCGCCATACTTTATTTTTTGGGCTGGCGGCGCAATGTAAGAAGAGGGCTGCAGGAAGGTAAAGTCTGTCTATGTACTGCGCTCAAAAGTCTCGCGTTGGCTCTGTGCCGTAAAGAATTGGTGCCCTGCAGCCTGACCATTACGTCTCTTTACTGCTATTCGTGAATTAGATACTTGGTAACCAGTGAGATTTGACGAAGCAGACCCTTTCGTTCTTTCATCTGCACGAGAGTGGGTGAGGCGGAAATTGCAGATGTGGCCCCGACATGGGTCCAATGGGGAACTAGATTGCTAGAGTATGCGCCTTTTTTTTTGCCGAGCTGATCGATGTGGGCTTCGAAAGAACGTTCTACTCCAATCAACTGCTTTTCATCAACGCTAGTGAAATGTTATTGGCCCAAAACTGTGCTAAGCTTCCTGCAGCAAGAACGTGAGAAAAATCTTTTGCTCTAGACTAGTCGTGCTGCGGGCTGCCCCGCCACTCATGACCTTCAAGAAGCCTGTCAGACGGCCATGACCGCGGTGCGGATCCACCGTGGCTCGCTTCAGCCTAGCAATGGCTTCCTTGATCCCAACACACTTCATCGAGGACAGAAGGGCGAGCTTGCATGATGTGCTGGCGACCATTCTTGTCCGCACCGCACGTGCTCGCCAAATGCAGTGGAAACCCGACGCCTGGCGTAAGAAGCCTCAGCGGCGTTCATAGAAGCTAGTATCGTAGGCGTGGTAGTGTGTACGGACAGAGGAGGGCTTGTACCGTCCCTGTCACCCGCCACAACGTCGATGTGTTGACTTTCGTTGGCGTTTGCATGCTTCGCGAAACGGAGAACAGATCCGAAGCGCAAAAAGGCGAGCAACGACGAGCGCGAGGTTTTCTTCTGTGCTCTGTTATTGCCCGAGCGCTTTACGTCAACGAGCATTCAGAGCTGAAGACCCGACGAGCGGGTCCAGGCATTTTGTTGTCGGTAGGCAGTGTGCCTCGAGCTGGCTGGCAGATGGCATGCTGGGCTAA
>NW_007931002.1:0-2781 GCF_000280675.1 Beauveria bassiana ARSEF 2860
GATGAGGGGAGACAGCCAGAAGTGTATTGAATAATAGCTAGTGAGCCCTATTGGCTGGAAGCCACCGGGCGTAATAAAAATGAATGAATGTTGACTGGGAAACGCGCTGACATAATCTGCACGGGTACAAGTGAAATATTATAGCCACGGGCACCCGTGGCCCTATTAGCCCCCCTTTATTGCGTATGGCGTATGATTAGAAAGCCTGGTGTGACGTAGTATTTAATCATACGCTTTTTGTCCGTGCGTGCCTCAAGGCAAATGTAAGGCAGCCTACGTTGAATAATTGTTACAAAATGGAACTTATTCTCGCGGTTCTAGGAATCCTTCTATGCTTAGATTCTTCTTGCCCTGCAAACAAGGGGCTGTTTCTCAACTGAAGTCTATGCGTACAGAAAGAACCTGCACGTAACGTGCAATCACGGACGCGGCATTACAATTATCCGGATCCGACCACCTGAGGTGCGGGGGGAAGTTGAAGGTCATAAACCTCATTTCTAATCATTCCATTCAGTGGCAGATCATTCCAGCCTGTGGCGGCGTACACGATATATCTATCACTCAAATGTGACATTATATATCCATGATGTCTCAGCAATACCGGTTCCCGGCTCTTGCACCTATGCCGAAGACATCGGCTCCTGGGTTTACAATATCGCACCCACTACCACCTAAGCGAATCTCAGTCCGAGTAGCTTGCCAGCGCTGCCGGGAGAAACGTATCAGAGTACGTCGAGTAGTATGTGTATCTACCCGTCTCGGTTTATGCTGACTTGAAACACGCATAGTGTGACGGGATTTATCCCTGTTCTCACTGTCGGAGGACAGGGCTGGACTGCATTCATCGCAAGAGTCAGACCCTATTAATAAGAGAGCTACTCGACGAAAATAAGCATCTGAAGAAAGTCAACGCCGAAAAGGAGAAACTTCTTCAGGCATTTGGTTTGAGCTATGACATTGAAGCATCAAAATCCCTTACTGAAAACCTTAAGAACACCAACAAATCACGGCAGAATGCATTACAGACCATCGAAAATCTACACCACGTGTTGGATGACCTCACGGGTGTTGAAAGAAATGAACTGTCACTTCCTGCGTTAGCTAATATAAGCGTCAAGCTCGCAACAGGCCCTAGTGCTGCCTATTGTACCCCTAACTCAACTCTTTTGCGACCTCCGAGAAGCACTATCCGGCAAGCCGAGGCAACTATGTTGCTTTCGTCACAGGGCATGCCAACTCCAACTTCTCTACCATTAGCTCCCACCACTACGGGTGTTGTCGAATCGGAGGCTGAGAGCTGCGCGAGTTTGCAGTCAGTCGGTGCAAGACAGCTATTTGCCTCTTTAGCTACCTGGGACTGCATACCTTTCTGCATTATTTGCCAGGCGCAATTTCTAGAAGCTTTCGATACAGGCTCTAGACAGTTCTGTTCACCAGCTTTATCGAATGCAGTACTTGCATTAGCGATTCGTGAACTTATTGAAACTGAGAATGAAACACAATCGACTGCAACAAATACTCTTGGGAGCAAGTACTTTTTTGACAAAGCTGTGAGAATCCTGCAACACAGCCCACATGCTAGTCAACTTCCAAACACGCAGGCTCTCGGCATACTCTCACTCTATCAACTTAGCTGTGGTCACGAAATAGCTGCCCTAGAACTTGCCCTATCATTGTTGTCCGGCATCACGAGACTTTGTGATCAACAATCTTTGGCAGAACGCGGAGATACTCAGTATGCGCTAGCGCGTATAACTACGTACAGTGGCGCTATGTTTCTTGTTCGGTGCGACATTCTAAATTGTTCCCATTAGTTCCCATCTATACTAATAATTTTGTATAGATTTCTCCGCTTAATACGTACGCGATCCGTCCAGCATCGCGATTTCCTGCGCACGAATCAGCTGTCGTCTTTGGTAATTTCAACTGATGAGTGGAATACTGCTCTTGCGTCAAGTGAGCGACAATCGGTTCCGGCAATGGCTAGGCGCTAACACTAGCAGGATTATCTACGGAAAAGCAATGCTGGGATCTATGTCAAATTCAGCTCGTTGCAGCGAAAATATTTCAACTTACAGAATGGGTCTATGGGTTCTTATCAAAACTGGCAATGATCCCCGCAGGCACTATTAAGAGTCATCTGGTCTCCATCTACAAAGATTGTCTTAATTGGTACGAAGACCTTTTCACTCTGTTAAAGGCAGAGGCGGTTAACACGCCAGCCTCGCTCCTCGTTCAGTAAGTAGCAGCGACTATCGGGGTAGTTAAGGAGGTTAATCTAATATTAACAGAATGCATTATCATTTCTGCATATTGGAGCTCTTCCGGCCATTTGTTGGCTTATGGCCAGGAGACAAGCTGCTTCAGCCAAATGTATCATGTGCTGAGTCTGCACAAGCTATATTATCACTTGCGCAGTCGTACGAACGCCTTTTTACTTTGCGACGTATTTCCGGATTTGCGCCATATTTTGTTTTGGCAGCCGGTCTCTACAGCAACATTACGATGGAGAGCAGCCCGCACGATTGCTTTTCGAATCTTGGATACGTGGATAACGCAATGCCAACCACCAGCCCGCACCCTTCCCAAAACGGGGCAATGTATGGACAATATAGGCTTTCCGACTTCCAACAACCCCTCCAAATGTCGGCCGCAGGCTCTGCGTTCAACCTCCTTCAGAAAATGCAGTCGCACAAGCTGGTAGTGCAAATGGCGAGGCTGGGTGGCCATCGATAGGTATGTCGATTCGTGTCCTCGATCAATATCGTATCGACCCATCAT
>NW_007931003.1:0-1355 GCF_000280675.1 Beauveria bassiana ARSEF 2860
TGACGCTCCCAGGAACAAAGCATCCCGGGATCGGCGCGGGCCTCCCAGGAAAAAGGCATCCCGGGACAGAAACGGCTCTCCCAGGAATAAGGAGAGCGGTGTTCCCAAGAAGATGCCACCCCGAGACAGAAATGGCGCTCCCAGGAAAGTAGTATTCTGGAGCCGTGGCATCCTGGGGCCGTGGCATCTCAGGAAAGTAGCATCTCGGGAGATTTGTATCCCGGGAAAGCAGTCTATAAAAGGGTAGTGACGCGCAAGAAGCCGGTAAAACAAATGACACTCAAAAACACACGCAAACGAACTATTATGGACTTTTTCAATCAGGATGTTAAGAAACTTTCTTCGTGGCAGTTGCCCTGGGCAGTTGCTTGGCCCGACGATGAATGGCACAAGAAAATGCTCGACAAAGGCCTAGTCCCAGTTCTTGGTGGCATTGACATTGAAGCAGCTACCTACGAGGAGAGCACCCTTGAAGATATCGCGGCAGGTGAAGGCTTCCGACTGGTTCTAGGTCTAGTGCGTCAGACAGCCGATGCTCCTTACACCATCGCAGACGATGCACTTGAGGAACTTCTGCACTCACTCCGACGCGACGGAGAAAAGCCACCGAAGTGGGACGAAAAGCTGTCAGAGATCTCCGTTCCGAGTTTCCCCCCCATGCGGATGTACATCGGGCTGCACAAGAACAAGCTCTGGCCAGAGCGACTGGAAGACCCTGCGGCTTTCACAGCAATAGTCGACAAGAAAGCAGAAACTAGCCTTGTGTACTATTCTGACGCAACGCAGAAAGTTCATGTGTGCAATTCCGAGGATGAAGAGCTGGATGTTTATGAGGATGGTGGGTTCACAGCTTTGTTCCCAGAAGGCCTGCGAGGCCACAAACACAGTGCCTGGAGTGTGCTTAAGGCTGTGTAGCTTTTTCTAGACATGACAGGCGACATATGGCTCTTCAGACTTAGTATAAAGAGTCGATAGATGTCATGCTTTCTCTTTGATAGAAGAACTAACAAGAAAACTCTCGCAACTAAGATGGCTCAAGTGCTCAATAAAACTAAGATCACAAAGGCTGCAAGAGCTAAAGACGTGAAGTCACTGAAATTGAAAATCGCAGCCTTGGAAAAGGAAGCCCAACATCTACGAGACAAGCACAAAACGGTCAAGCCAACGCTGGCCCAGATCAAAGACTTGAAAAATGAACTACAGCAGTATGAGATGATGGATCTTGATGATCCAGAGGAGTACACGGAGCAAGAGCCGGAACTTTCGGAGCAAGGACCGAAACTTTCAGAGCTCGAACTATTGCAACAGCAGCGGCGACAGCTAGACGAGTACGAAGCAGAAGTGAGAAGGAGAAT
>NW_007931003.1:1455-2753 GCF_000280675.1 Beauveria bassiana ARSEF 2860
TCGTAGTAGCGCATGCTTCGCGATGAGCTTCTCTGCAGATACCCGTCTCAGCTGCGTAATTTTGTCGGATTCGAAGCCCAGGTCATGTGCAAGGGTCGCCAGGGCATGAAGCCTCTCCTCATCCGGCCGGCCAGGCCTTTGCTTGGCGAGGAGACGGCTTCTCGGTCTTGCGGAGAGTCGCGGCAATTCAGTGAAATGTTGCAAGAGGAATCGCCACAGTACTCGTCTCGCAGTCTCGAAGCCCGAAGGCTTGCGGTATGCGCCCTGCAAGATCGAATCGCACGACTCTCCGGGCGTTTCATCTACTATGTGGTATATACAGGGTACAAACTGTTCCATCAGCCGAAGATCGTCAAAGAATGTGTTGAGAGAGCGTATCGTCGTTAATGGCAGATCTTTCAGGCGTCCCAGCAGGCCGGCACGCCACCGCGGATTCGCGTTGGGGAACAAGGATTCATCTTCAATGAGAGCAGCGATCTCGGACGCGTCGCTCTCGGAATACTTGGGACATTTTCCCTCCAGGAAACCCACATCGGCCGCGGTAAGCATCTCGCCCTCGGCAATCAGCTTCCAGGTCATCCCAATATGTTGCCAGTACGAATGCACCTGCTTCAAAAGAGTCAGCGGGCGGGCGCGGACACTTCACCGCATATTACCTCGGAAAACCGGAGGCTGATGACTTTATGCATCGACCTCAGCCAAAAGCCGGCCCGCAGGCCCTGCAAGGCCAGAAGGGGATCGAGCGCGGCTGCGTACTCGGGGGCCTTGAATATCAGTCGCTTCGCGCAGACTCGGGCGTGATCCGTGGATAGCCTGGCAAGCCAAATCCTCACACCCTTCTCGTCCTTGTTAAGATGGCAGTGGCGGAGCTCGCAGTAGGCGGTCGTGTCTTCCTGACGCAGCAGCCAATCCGGCGAGTTGATTTTGTCTTGTCCTCGGGGCATTGTCCTGGTGAAGGACATCAGTCGCTATCCATCGCTGCTCAGGATAGCAGCAGTTTATATCGTAAGCACGCCGTAGCCGAAAGCTGCTCCTCTTGGCGGTACAAAACCTGCGATGCAGTCCAGTTCCAGGTGCAACGGGCCACGCAACTGACGAAACCATGGGCATGAGACCGACCACGCAGTTCCAGGTCGGCAAAGATGGCTACGGTGTCTACGATAGCGATAATGGCGACGGTGGCGACGATGGTGGCCAGCGCGAGCGCGCAAGCGACATTCATAGCGCCATTCCCCCCGTACCACCCATAAGGCGTCTGGCGCCGCCCAGAGTCGTCCGTCAGCCCGCAGCTGCACCGA
>NW_007931004.1:0-1419 GCF_000280675.1 Beauveria bassiana ARSEF 2860
CTAAATTCTTAAGTATACTAATAAAGAATTTAATCTTACCTTTATTAGAAAGATTAATAAAATCTATTATTATTATTAAATAAATTTAAAAGTACCTAGCTAATTTAAATTTACCTTAAAAAATAATATTAAATTTAATTTTAAGATTATTCTAAATATCTTCTATATCTAAGGCTAACTAGTACTTTATATTATTAATTTTATAATAACTTTTTAAGCTACTTACTTTCTTAAGACTATAAGGTAAAAGGCTTATAATATATTTAATATTATTAAGGAATATTAGATTAATATATATATTAATTTATTAGATTATATTACTTATAATATTAGTAGAAACTTTATCTTTACTAAATTTAAAGAATATATTAGGTTTTAAATATTAAAATAAATAAAGCTTTTATAAAGGCTTATAATATAATTTATAAAGTTAAAAGATATTATAAATCTTCTATTATACTTATAAAATCTTTAATAATAAAATAAGTAATAATATAACCTTAAAATAAAAACTATAAACTATTATTAAAGCTATAAATAATATTATTAGTCTTAATAGCTTTATATTAATCTTATTATTCTTTAAGATATATCTTTAATTAACTATTAACTCTTTACTAAATCTAATAGTTATTTACTATATAAAAGTAATTTATAAAATAATAATTAAAGTTAGGAATATATTAACTAAAAAATAAATTTAAGATACCCTTAAAATAAAAAATAGTTTATATATTTTAAATATTTATAACTTTTTATTATAATTAGAAGTTTAAATATTTTTTAAAAAAAAAAGCTAACAAGACCTTTATAAACTTATTATTATTAATAATAAAACCTATATAATTAATATACTTTAAAGACTAACTAACTTCTAAGTAATAGTTATTAAGTTATATCTTTATAAAGATAAAAATATTACTTTTATCTTTAATAATATTATAAATACTTTTATTTTTAGTAATATTATAAGTAAAGAGTAAGAAGAAAGATAATAAAGACCTAAAAGAAAAGAGAATAGAAAAGATCTTTTGTATATTACTCTAGCTATTATAAGATATTACTTAAATATAATAATTACTATAATACCTATTACTATTAGGGATAATATCTTAGCTATTATATAATATTACTTTAACTTATTAGTTATTATAGCCTTTATTATTATTAGAGATTATAAGGGATATTAAAAAAGAGATAATAAAGAAGAGGAAGAAGAAAAGGGATTAAAAGATTATAAAGGATATTAAAAAGGAGATAATAAAAAAGAGGAAAAGAGATAACTAGCTTTTATTAAGAAAGATTATTAACTAATTATTAAAAAAAGTAGATTAAAAGAAAAACTAATACCTTAGTAATTAACTTAATTAAAATAAAATATATATAGTTATTAAAATTTCCTAATAAATAAAGCCTCAA
>NW_007931004.1:1519-2586 GCF_000280675.1 Beauveria bassiana ARSEF 2860
TTATTAACAATTTAAAAAAATAGTCTTAGGCTAATAACTATATTAGCCTTATCTCTTATATTAATAAGAATTTCTTTATAAATAAAAAATATTACTTAAGTATATATCTAATTAAATATTTATTTTTAAAAAGTTATTTTAGCTAAGCTATCTAAATAACTTTATAATAAATACCTAAAAGATATAATTATAAAAATAATTAAGTTATTATATAGAATTCTAAAAGTAAGAACTTACTAGTATATAACCTATTTAAGGTACTATTAAGAAGAGCTAGAGATAATAACTTTAATATTTAACCCTTATCTTATAATATCCTTAAATAAAGACTTTATTATAGTAAATATATAAATAAATAATATAATTAAGTTTATAAATAAAAATTTTACTAATCTTAAGGATATTAAATTATAAACTATTAAATTTATTATAAAGCTAAAAGAATTTCTTAATAAGGTAAATCCTTTATTATTTAATAGTTACTAAATATCCTTAAGATTTAATAGTTATATTACTATTATTTAGAAAGGGTAAGCTAATAAGCTTAATTTCCTAATAATAAAGTAAGAATATATTAGATAAAGAGCTTATAAAGTATATTTATTAAGTATTTACTAGTTAAAGGCTATATATAATCTTTTAATTATAAATTAATAAAAAAAACTAAATAATAATAATTTTAAATAACTTAATTAATATTTATAATAGTAGATAAATAATATAAACTAAAGGTTAAGATATATTCCTCTTAATTTAGGAAAAGTTAAACTTTTTATTTTTATTAATAGATTATTTACTAATAATAAAGATTTAAGCTCCTAACTAAGATACATTATTATTTTAGGTAATAAATAAGAGAATAATAATTAAAGTACTATAAAAGGTAATATTATAATATATAACTTAACTAAGTTAAAAAAAATAACTAAAAGTACCCTTATAAATAAACTATATAATATAATATAAGGTATAGATATTATATATATTTTTAATTTAACCTTAGTTATAATAACTAAGAGATTTAACTTACTAAAGATCTTAATAATTCTAATAATAGATTTATTTTC
>NW_007931005.1:0-1224 GCF_000280675.1 Beauveria bassiana ARSEF 2860
TAATTATTAGTTAATTAATTAATTAAAAAGTAATTATAAATATACCTTATTATTATTACTACTACTATTATTATTATTATTATTACTACTATTACTACTACTACTACTACTACTAGGGATAGGTGTTTATATAATAATTTATTAATTAATTATTATAAATTAGTTTAGAAGTAATTAGGAATATACCTTTCTCTTACCTTTTAGCTAGGGCTAGGGTTAAGGCGTAGGCTCTTCTTATATAATTAATTATTAGTTAATTATATAGGTAATTAATTAAGAAGTAATTATAAATATACCTTATTATTATTATTAGTACTATTATCTTTATTATCTTATATAATTCCTTATTAATTAATTATATACTAAAGTAATTAATAAGTAATTTAAATATATATTACTATTAGTAATAATAGAGTAAAAGTAGGTATAAGAGGTAGAGTAAGTAGTAAGGGGGGATAACTAAAAGATATATTATTAATTAATTTATAACTACTTTATAAGGAATTAGGACTTATAAAGAGTTTATTATTATTATTATTATTACTTTTTACTAGATTTTACTTAAATTAATTAACTAGAGGTTATAAACTAATTATTAATTACTTATAGTTTTAATAATAGGTATTATAAAGTTAGGCGTCTAGAGTAAGGAGATAGGGCTAGTAGCTCTTATAACCTTATATAGGGTATTAGTAGCTAAGATACTATTAGTAATTAATTAAAAAAAACCTAAAATAATTAAAAATTAATTATTAACTATTAAATAAAGTAATTTACTATATTAAGAATTAATTATATAATTAATTTAGAATTACTTATTAATAAGATTATTAATCTTTTTAGTATTATTAGTACCTTAGTATTATTACTTTACTTAGGTTTTATATATATTAGTATAGTATATATAAAGGTTTAAATAATTTAAGAATTAATTAGACTTTAATTATTAATTAATTAAAGAATAAATTAATTAGGAACTACTTACCTTACTATAAAAGGAGTTATTAGGATATTATTAGTAGTAGTATAGCTTTCTAGGTATAAGAATTAATTTACTATATTATTATAAATTAATTATATAATTAAATTTAAATTAATTAGGAATTACTTACTTTATTTTTCTATAAAAAGGGGAAATAATTAATTAGTAATTAATTACTATTATTTAAATATATCTTATAGCCTAGAGAATCTTAAAGAGATATTATAAATTAATTATAAATT
>NW_007931005.1:1324-2503 GCF_000280675.1 Beauveria bassiana ARSEF 2860
ACTTCTTTTTTATTATTTTTATTATTAATTTTCTTTTTATTTTAAATTATAACTATTTACTTTACTTCTATTTCCTAAGTATAATCCTACTAGTTATTTTACCTTATATCTTACCGCCTTTTAAAAACCCTTTTTAACTAGTTCTTATCTATTTTATAACGCCTTTTTTTCTTCTTCTTCTTAACTTATTCTAAATTAATTCCCTTATAATAATAATAAAAATAAAATAAGTAACTATTTTATCTTACTCTCTTACTAGAAACCTAGGTTATAAATTAGTTATAAATACTTTAGGGTTTACTACTAGTATTTTATCTATTAATTAAATTTAACCTACTCTTCTACTCCCTAAATACCTAAATACTACTATATTTAATATTACTTATATTATATATTAGCTCTTATTAAGGTAATTTAAAACCCCTTAAAAAGAGGTAAGTACTTTATAATATATTATTAACTAGTTACTAATTACTTATAATAGATTTAATATAGTCTCTACTAAAAGTAATTACCTAAATAAACCTATTTATACTTATTTAGTATATATATATAATATATATATTAATATATTAGTAAAATAGTCTATACTTTATATAATTAATAAGATAGCTATTATTTTTCTATTTTTATTAAGATATTTAAGACACTTATTCTAAAAAAATAAGAAGTAGATATAGTAATTACTTAAAGGAATATAATTAGGTAACTAATTATTAACCTATTATAAATTACTTCTTAACTAATAAATATATATAGCTTTACCTATTAAATTATTATTATATTTAATTAAGGTACTAATTATATATTATATATATCTTCTTATATATTATAATTTAACTAATTTAGTAATACTATAAGTTTATTATTTTATAATATATTATTAATTAGTTTATAACTTATTTTAATCCTCCCTTACCCTAGTCCTTTACTAGTATAAATAACTAGTACTTCTTCTACTTAAACCTTTAATAATACCTTAATTAATAATACTTCTATATATATCTTAACCTTAATTACTATATATATATTAATAATATTACTACCTTTCTTAATAGTAATAATATTATTAAAAATAAGGAATATTACTAAATATTCCTAAATACTATTTACTAGAAATAATATAATATAATTACTTTAGAACTAATTATATATAATAAATACTAATTTCTAAGTAAG
>NW_007931006.1:0-1210 GCF_000280675.1 Beauveria bassiana ARSEF 2860
CTTCTTAGCTATATATTTACTAGTAGTTTACTACTAATTTATATTTAGTAAGTTCTATATATACCTTATATAAAATCTAAAGAAATTCCTAGTCTTATATAAAATATAAGTAATATATAGCTTATATTATTCTTATAACTAATTTACTATATAGTTATATGCCTACTTACTATTATTATCTTAATACCTTAGTTAATAAGACTAAGGTATATAATTATATTAAGACTAATAGTAAGTATAAAAATATTATAAGCTTACTATAAGTTAACTATATATTAGATAAGTCTTAAAAATATTATTAGTACTAGTAAAATAGGTAAGAATATATTAACCTTAATATAAATAAGTAATAAGTTTTTAATACTCTTTTTATTATATATAATACTAATACTATTATATATATTTTATAATTATTTTACTATAACTTTATTATTAATTTATAATTAAGACTATACTTTACTTACTAAAGGTAAGAAGATCTTAAAAGATTATAATAAGGTTATTATAACCTTATATAGTAAAAAGTATAAAATAACTACTTTAGCTAAATAATTAGCTTATTATAAAAATATAGTAAATATATAAGTTTTTATTATAAAAATAATATATCTTTATATTATTTTTCTTTATACCTAGGTTATAAGTCTTTACTTTAAAATCTATACTAACTTACTACTAACTTATTATATTAGGCCTACGCTAGTATACTAGAGGAGGAGCTCCTAGCTATATTAGTACTTTCTAATTTTAAGGAGGAGGAGGAGTAACGCCCTTACTATATTTTTACTATAGCCTTATACTAATTTTTTTTTTAAAAAAATAAAATAAAGTTTTAGTACTATAAGTTTATTTTAAACTTAAAATACCTTTATAATAACTTTATAAGGGGTTTTTTTTTCTTTTAAGTTAATAAATTTACTTCTCCTTTATATCTTTCTTACTACTTCTTTACCTTATAAATATAGCTTTCTTATTCCTTTAACCTTATAACCTTACTTTATATTCTTTTAGTATTATTAGGTTAGTAAAGTTACTATACTTTACTTATAAGTTCTCTATTTTATTATATTCTACTTACTTAACTTAGAATAGTCTTCTTTTACTATTATACTTATATCTTATAATTTCTTTTATAATAAATTTATTATTATTTTTAAAGGGAGCCTATACCTTTACCTCTATATTTTTTTATTAATTATATAACTTAAGA
>NW_007931006.1:1310-2416 GCF_000280675.1 Beauveria bassiana ARSEF 2860
CTTTTCTTATTAACTACTAGAAAAATAATATTACTATTCTATAAAGTATTTTATAAACTCTTTAATAACTTATAATAAGGTTATTATAATATAGTTATAAGATCTCTAATTATAAGCTAACTAATATAAATACTTTTTTATTATTAACTAAAAGCCTTTTTTAGTTTAATAACTAAAAAATACCTTAGATCTTTATTACCCTCTTATAGCTTTTATATAATATCTTCTTAGTTTACTTAATAAAGACATCTCCTTATTAGGCTACTAATAATTACTTTTAAAGGGTCTTCTTATTATTTCTAGCTTTTATAGCCTTACTACGTCTTTCTAATAATATTACTCTATACTCCTTATACTTAGTTACCTAAGTATTTTACTAGTTTACTTAGGTATAGTAGAATCTTATACTTTTTACTTCCTTTCCTAGTTCTTAAAAATATTCTAGGAATTATAAGAGAAGCTAGGTAATATATAATTCTTTTATATTAAGCTTATAGTCTACTTACTATAAAAGCGTATTTACTAAATTTAATCTACCTAGTTAGAAAATAATTTTAAAATTATATAATAAAAGCTTATTTAATACTATTACTTATTTATAAGATAATATCTTCTTACTTATAAGGTAACTATAGTTTAGATAGTTTATAAGAACCTTAATTATTTCTAGTAAATATACTAGATAGTACCTCTATTAGTAAAAGGCTACTAATATTACTAATATCTTTATATCTAATATTTAATATTATAATTCTATATCCCTTAGCTTTTTTAATAAAAATACTATAAAATACTAATAATCTTCTTATAATTATAATATAACTACTCTAATTATAAAATTTAAAATATCTATTTTAATTTAAGTTTAGACTTCTAGATTAAATTATATTAAAACTAAGGCTCTCTTAAATAGTATTTTTAGGTATTTAAATAACTTAAGCTTATAATTACTTAGTATAAACTTTACTATTAATCCTTTTTTTATCTTTTCTAATAGTAAATAGGTAATCTTACTAAAGTTCTTAATAAACCTTTTATAAAAGCTTATAAACCTAATAAACACCTATATCTCTTTAATACTACTAGGTTATAGTTAACTTATAATT
>NW_007931007.1:0-1158 GCF_000280675.1 Beauveria bassiana ARSEF 2860
TCTGTGTTATAAACAGGCCCTGCCCCCAAGCGTTACGTGAGATCTTTCTGCATCTTACGGGCGGCGTGTGAGAGTCCCCCGGCCAGTGATTGGCTCTCGAGTCGTACGGGTAACCTGACCCGATTCCCTCAGGTACTTGTACAGCGTACCCACCAACGATGCAACTAACGGTTTGGGACAGAATCCAGTTCCTAGGGTTTGTTCCAATTTTTAATACCACGCAGTCCAAAAAGACTATTCCGCAAGCATGGCCATCACCGACGGGGCAGACCAGTCAAGTGTAACGCCTCGTCCACACCAGCGCCCAACAAAAGCCCGCCTACTCGTAGACTGCTACGACAGCGATGGTAGCGACTGCAACGATGGCAGTGACAGCGGCATCGACACCAACGGCCGACAGAACGATAACCCAAACCCGAGGCCAGTCTCATGAAGGTGAAACCACCGCCAACGTAGAGCACTCGCCAGAGCTGGAAGACTCCCATGGGAGCGAGGGGCCCGCTTGGCAAGCCGGCAGGTCACACATAGTGTCAAATGGTGGCCACTCTGACAATGACAGCATCGCAAACTCAGGTATACCCGCTCAGATTAAGGCATCCAACGAGCTGGATCACACAACACTGGCTGGCAGTGAATTTTTATACCCATGGTACAGTACTCATGGCTTTCTATCTGTTCAAAGGCTCCTCCATTTCACGAGGCTTGACGCGGGTTGATGCAGGCGCCTTTGCTCCATGACGTAAGAATATCTGGCGCACATGAGTGAGGTTCACAGTGTAGGCATGAATCTCCAATGTAAAGCAACCACACGATACCATTATAGCAAGAGTCCTCTAGCCAATCGTAGCCGCATGTCAGGGTATGGGGGAGATCATTAGTGCGCTACGCAGGAATAATGGTACCTGAGAAGGGGAAGCTCCTGGGAACAGTGGCATTTTCGGGGCTGGGGGGGCAAGGGTATTTCGAAGAATTCACTCATCCGAAAATGCCCTCCCACCAAAATTGCTGTAGACTAGTGGTAGCCACAACAGGAGGATACCTCTGTACAGGTAGCTTCGGTGGTAGGGACCCCTGTCAATGCCAAATTCAGCGGCTCTGGTCCTGATTGCCAGCTGCCTAGCCCGAAGATGCTCACGACAGACCCATGCATTGTTGCAA
>NW_007931007.1:1258-2326 GCF_000280675.1 Beauveria bassiana ARSEF 2860
AGGTTTACAGTATGGGCACGAATCTCCAATGTAAAGCAACCACACGACTACTATTATAGCAAGAGTCCTCTGGCCAATCGTAGCCGCATATCAGGGTAAAGGGAAGATCAGTAGTGCGCTACGCGGGAATAATTTCAGTCAGGCACACGGTGATGGGTTCTTTGAGACCTGGGAGATCGGATGTGCCCGCGGCCCCGCTACTAGGCCGGCCATCAGCTTTGATCGCATACTACGCTGAAGATCTTTAATTCTCAGCGAGAGGCAGATGTACAAAGCCGCAGTTTGGTGGTGCTAGCGGCCAACAGCAAATTGCCGCGGTCCAAGGCTCCTCTGCCGATGGTAGCCGACCAACCTTGAGCTACCTTACTTCTGGAAGCGTCGCAAGCAATACGGAGACATCAAGGAAAGCATAGGAGTGCCACTATACGGCAACCAGAGAGGCGGCAAAATAGTGGTATAAAGCATGGACAGCCAATCAGTACGTTCTATCTAGATATAATGCAAAGCTACAGTAGGCAGCAGCAAAAATCCTGCGCGGGCTGCTGAGCAACCTGAAAAGAGCGAGCTCTGGAGAACCAAAAGGTTGGGGGGTCAAGGGTATTTCGAAGAATCAAGCTTACCACCGAATCTGTGGCTGCTGGAGGTAGCCTCCGACTTGCTCGGCCAACTGCACCAGTACAGCCTCTTACCGCCATCTACTCGAACAGGCCCTCGTAATAGCTCAAAAAGCCCATAGGAGGCGAATAAGAATACTTTCAGCGGAGCAAAAAGTTGACACGATGGTTTTCTTCTAAATACAAACTGCGTTACAGTATGCCGATTCTGCAGCTGTCGTCGAATGAGGCAGTTCACGGCGCTTGTCTGTGAGTGCTGAGGTGGAGATGGTAGTCGTTTACCGCTCTCTGGTTTTCTCAATATACCCCTTACTCCCCGGACCTTTCAAAGCACAGTCCCCCAAGACTTACCCTGCTCATGGCCCAGAGCCCAAGTATCAAGCTGGAGCGAGCTTCAATGCTGTGCACTTTTTCTGCTGGGCTAGAAACCGGCCGCCGCAGGAATTTGGTCTTC
>NW_007931008.1:0-1113 GCF_000280675.1 Beauveria bassiana ARSEF 2860
ACCTACCTACTACTATTATCTTAGTATCTTAGTTAATAAGACTAAGGTATATAATTATATTAAGACTAATAGTAAGTATAAGAATATTATAAGCTTATTATAAGTTAACTATATATTAGATAAGTCTTAAAAGTGTTATTAGTACTAGTAAAATAGATAAGAATATATTAACCTTAATATAAATAAGTAATAAGTTTTTAATACTCTTTTTACTATATATAATATTAGTATTATTATATATATTTTATAGCTATTTTATTATAGTTTTATTACTAATTTATAATTAGGACTATACCTTACTTACTAAGGGTAAGAAGATCCTAGGAGATTATAATAAGGTTATTATAACCTTATATAGTAAAAAGTATAAGGCAGCTACTCTAGCTAAGTAGTTAGCTTATTATAAAAATATAATAAATATATAGGTTTTTACTATAAAAATAATATATCTTTATACTATTTTTCTTTATACCTAGGCTATAAGTCTTTACTTTAAAATCTATACTAACTTATTACTAACTTATTATATTAAGCCTATATTAGTATACTAAAGAAGGAGCTCCTAGCTATACTAGTACTTTTTAATTTTAGGGAGGAGGAGGAGTAACGCCTTTATTATATTTTTACTATAGCCTTATATTAATTTTTTTTAAAAAATAAAATAGAGTTTTAGTATTATAAGTTTATTTTAAACTTAAAGCGCCTTTATAATAACTTTATAAGGGGGTTTTTTTTTTCTCTTTTAAGTTAATAAATTTACTTCTCTTTTATATCTTTCTTATTACTTCTTTACCTTATAAATATAGCTTTCTTATTCCTTTAACCTTATAACCTTACTTTATATTCTTTTAGTATTATTAGGTTAGTAAAGTTACTATACTTTACCTATAAGTTCTCTATTTTATTATATTTTATCTACTTAACTTAAAATAGTCTTCTTTTATTATTATACTTATATCTTATAATTTCTTTTATAATAAATTTATTATTATTTTTAAAGAGAGCCTATATCTCTACCTCTATGCCTTCTTATTAATTATATAACTTAAGGCTTAAGATATTAAATATATTATAAATCCTTAGGCTTTTAGGTAAGTCTAGCTTATATATTTT
>NW_007931008.1:1213-2274 GCF_000280675.1 Beauveria bassiana ARSEF 2860
TTTTCTTATTAACTATTAGAAAAATAATACTATTATTTTATAAAGTATTTTATAAACTCCCTAATATCTTATAATAGGGTTATTATAATATAGCTATAAAATCTCTAATTATAAGCTAACTAATATAAATACTCTTCTATTATTAACTAAGAGCCTTTTTTAGTTTAATAACTAAAGAATACCCTAGATCTTCTTTACCTTCTTATAGCTTTTATATAGTGTCTTCTTAGTTTACTTAATAAGAACATCTCCCTATTAGGCTACTAATAATTACTCTTAAAAGGTCTTCTTATTATTTCTAGCTTCTATAGCCTTACTATATCTTTTTAATAATATTACTCTATACTCCCTACGCTTAGTTACCTAAGTGCTTTACTAGCTTACTTAGGTATAGTAGAATCTTATACTTTTTACTTCCTTTCCTAGTTCTTAGAAATATTTTAGGAACTATAGGAGAAGCTAGGTAATATATAATTCTTTTATATTAAGCTTATAGTCTACTTACTATAAAAGCGTATCTACTAGATTTAACCTACCTAATTAGAAAATAATTTTAAAATTATATAGTAAAAGCTTATCTAATATTACTATTTATTTATAAGATAATATCTTCTTACTTATAAGGTAATTATAGTTTAGATAGTCTATAAGAACCTTAATTATTTCTAATAAATATACTAGATAGTGCCTTTATTAGTAAAAGGCTACTAGTATTACTAGTATTTTTATATCTAGTGTTTAGTATTATAATTTTATACCCCTTAGTTTCCTTAATAAAAACACTATAAGATACTAGTAATCTCTTTATAATTATAATATAACTACTCTAATTATAAAATTTAAGGTATTTATTTTAATTTAAGTTTAGACTTTTAGATTAAATTATATTAAAACTAGGGCTCTTTTAAATAGTATTTTTAGGTATTTAAATAACTTAAGCTTATAGCTATTTAGTATAAACTTTACTATTAATCCTTTTTTTATCCTTTCTAATAGTAAATAAGTAATCTTACTAAAGTTTTTAATAAACCTTCTATAAAAGCTTATAAACCTAATAAACA
>NW_007931009.1:0-1882 GCF_000280675.1 Beauveria bassiana ARSEF 2860
CTGGCCAACCACACCGATCACTCATAGTGCTGTACGTGGAGCTATACGCTGCCGTGCAGAGTCGGGTTTCGATTGCTGCATGATCAACTGGGGAGCGGTAAATGGCTCGCTACGCGGTATACTTATAGCAGCGCTGCCGCCTTTGGTGCTGGACACAATTCTAGAATCGTACTGCAAAAGCACCGCAAGAGATGGAGACCTACGTGAAAAAAAACTATGGACACCTCGCAAAACAGTTGTGTTGCGTCGTCGTCGTCGTGATGACCTGCGACATGGTACTTAGCGAGACTTGCCGCAGAGAAGGCTACTTCCACTAGACGGTGCGAGCATCACACGGCCAAGCCTTTCGCTTTGCTGAGCAATACCTAGCAGAATAGCTCCGCCTCTAGGCGAGGCCTAGGAGACCTTCTTCAGTCGGCCGGATCGGATGTGGGGAAGTCGCTGTTCACGTCGGCGAGGATGGGCACGTCTCACATATGCGGTACCTTTACCGGCCGCGTGGAGATGTGTGTCGCGTTGAACGTTCTACTTTATATCGTCGCCATCATAGTTTTCCTGCTTCTCTCGCTCGCACTAACTATTGCCGTGGCCGTCATGACCAGCCCACCCCACCTTGCCAACAGGGCCGCTCTCTTCTGCCAGAGGGTCGGCCTCGCGTTTGCTCTCGTGGGCTTCGCGTTTACGATGGGCGCGTATGAGATCGGGCGACAGCTGCAGCAAACTCTGTGTGACCGGGTCAACACCAGGCTTGCAGTGATCGGGGTTGTGTCACTGCGGGAGTTTCCATCATCTCTCTAGCCATGGACGTGTACAATTCGTACCGCGATCATCGACTGTCTGCTCAACAAGACAAAGACGAGCGTACGGATGGAGTCGAGGACCACGTAGCCAGTAGGCTAGGCGATAACGCTTCTGGTATACAAGATCAGCGCTTCCATGAGCCACGAGGGTGCTCACGCTAGTGTACATGCCGTCGCGCGCCGGCGGATTGGGTGCGTGTTTTTCGTCCAGCGGCCGTGGGCCTCTGGCGCGCCCAAAATCGAGCCAAAGATCGTGCTAGGCTAGTTGTTGAACTACGTTTCTGTATTGTATTAATAATCAGTATAACTATGTGATTGGTTGAGCTGAGGTCGGGCTACCCAGGTAAGCTCCGCGTCGTTTAGCACAAGAAGAGACGAGGGGCCATGCAAAGCCAAAATGTACTGCAAACACGCGACGAAACGGCTATTCTTAGTCCTGTATAGATTGGCCCAGTGCTTGAATCATGATTGCGATGCACAACAAGTGTACTGTAAAGAAATGACAATAATGGTCAAAAGCGGCGCAACGCCAATGTCATCAACAAACCGTACCATTTCAAACAAATGTGCGCCACATTCTGCTCGAAGGGCTCGTCTTAGGCAGATTCAAGTCAACGTCGGCGGTCGGAATCCACTGCTCCGTGCAAGAATGCGCAAAGCAGCCTGTGCAAAGCACGGAGGCCGAGATCTACTCCCTGTGCCAGCTGCGTCTTTTGGATACCTCCTTGTCAGCGTTGCAAGGGCTGGTGGATTCGAGGCGCGGTGGCAAACACCAAGGTCACCTTCTACCACGGCATCATTCGGCGCGTAGTCTTTTCCCTAACACACTCCACTCGATCTCAATTTTCTGCTAGTCAAATTGTTCAGAAACGGCTGCATCACTTTTTGGCGGATAGAGGCACATGTTATGCTGCAATAATTGATCAGGAGCAAGTACATGACAATGGAGGCAGAAACGGGCCCACAGCTTGTTCGTTAAGAAACTGCTCTTGACTCTTAGACCATCCATTTTCTGCATCGCCCAAAGCTGACTGTTACGAGAGAGGAATAATTGGTGCAGAGTGTAAATGTAGCCGTCATAT
>NW_007931010.1:0-1823 GCF_000280675.1 Beauveria bassiana ARSEF 2860
ATCTAAGCCTAACTTATTACCTAAGAAATAGACTAACTATAGATTAGGGATAAGCCATCGTTATACTTAGGTTTTTTACTATACTTTAAGCTTGTTTTTAAGCTAACTATCTTTATAAAATAAGATTTTATAAGAGGTTTTTAATATAACTTTAAATTAGTTAATTATATTTTTATTTATATAATCTTGAAGTATATAAAGATTTTTTATATTTTAAGTATATATATTTCTATTAAAGTTAGTACTTCTTAGAAACCTATTTTTAAAACTTTCTTAAATTAAATAGATAAATAAAAAGGATTTTTTATTTAAATATATAGTTATTAAAATCTCTAGTTTTATTTTCATTATATTAATACTATACTATTAAATATTACCTTTAATCTATTATATATAATATATTTATTTTAAAAAGTATATATTTATTTTTAAGATATTTAATTATTTAGTTAATAAATCCTTTTTTCTATTATTATTAATAAACTCTCTTTTTAGTAGTTTAATATTAGTTTTATTTTTCTATACTATTATTACTTTATATATATATTTTTCTTTAAAAAACTTTTAATTAATTATTAATATATATTTTAAATAAGTTAATTTTATTAAAAGTAATAAGGTAATATTTTTTTATCTTAATATTATCTTTAATCTTTTAATAAACTTATTATTTTAGTTTAATCTATCTATTCTTTGATCTATTATTATTATATATATCATTTATTAGCTAAGATAAATATACCTAGTTTAATATGTTTTTTCCTATAATTAAAATTTATTTTATTAATTTATTTATATTATTAAATACTTCTACAAACTTAAAATCCTTTTTTCTATAATTTTAATATTATCTTAAGATCTTAATAAAACCTTAATCTTTATATTAAATAAAGACTTTTAAGTATAAATATTATTTTAATTTATAAGTATATTAATTAAAATTATAGTCTTAATCAATAATACTAAATAATACTTAAATAATAACTAATATAATAATTTATTATATAAAACTCTTAAAGAAGTTGAATTTATAAGTAAAATAATATTTCTATTATTAGAATACCTTAGTTAAGCTATATAGCTTATCTAATACTTCTACTTTTTATAAGAATAGAAAAAACGAGAGTCTCTAGAGGAAAACCTAGTAGAATAATATTAAATAAATACTATTAAGTTATTATATTAAGTCTAATTATTTTTATTATAACTAAAATAATATAATAATAACTTATTTTTATAATTTTATTTATTTTAAAATTATATTTTAAGATTATTATATATTTATAGCTTTTATTATATAATATATTAAAGAATTTCTCTTTAAACTTAAATCTACTATTAACTATTATTTTACTAAAGATAATATATTTACTTAATAACTTCTTAATAAGTTTAAAGATAATAATAATATAATAACTTTTTATTATTATTATTTTTCTTTAATTAATAAAATTATATTTAACTTTTATAAAGAACTTATATTTTTAATTATTAAGTATATATAATAAATCAAAGTAAAGTTTCTTTATTAGTTTTATTAGTTTTATAAACTATATATTCCTCTTTTTATATATAATAACCTATTTTTAATATAGTTTAAAAATATATATAATATTTTATAAACTCTTATTTATTTTTAATTAAAGATAATAAATTTTTAATTATTTTTAACTATTTTTAATTTAAAATAATAAACTTTTAATTATTTATTAAAAAATCTTAAAATCTAGAATATTTAAAAGATCTATAAGTTTTTTTAATAAATACCTTTTAAATATTAAAATTATTTATTAATAATAAAGGTTTTAACTAATTCTTTTTAA
>NW_007931011.1:0-1726 GCF_000280675.1 Beauveria bassiana ARSEF 2860
TAATTTAAGAAAACCTATGAAGGTGCTAGGGGGCTAACCGAAATATAGATTTTCAGCAGCGGCTAAGCTAATCGGACAAGGTCATAACTAGAGGAGCGAACTTATGTATTAAGTCGGTAAAGGAGGTTACCACGTGGTTACTACCGGTATGCACACTTAGTAAAGGTAGAGCTTTTAAGCTATGATCCCTTACTTTAAGAAGTAAACCATTTGCAGCTCACCGGCTATGCGAGGCAGGAATGCCCCTAAAAACTGCTTCTAAAGTAAACTTTGTTTTGTTTTGGCCTCTTAAATGGAAGATTCTATATGAGGTTTCCAGTGACACCCCGTATTCACGCATACTACAAAGGCCTTAGGCTAAATTCCATATAATCTAGAATGCCAGAACCACCTCGCCCCTTATTATTATGGTAGTCGTTGCCTAGGACCGGTTAGCACGGCTCATAAACTATAAAGGGTAGACTGACAATACTCCCATATATTCCACAGATGCACGCATAGCCAGAGCGCTCTGTTAAAAGCTTACACCGAGTCGGTTGGCATGCCTCCGGTTAGTCTGATAAACATCACGTCCCTCCGGGTCGCGCCGCCTTCTAGGTCGTAAGTCGCCGGATTGACTTAGAATAGCATCTGTAGGCCGCTATATGTCACTGTCGAAGAGACTTCTGTGGGTGTAGCCAGATTAGTATAGACGCCGTAAAAGCTAAAAACCTGATCTATCACTGCTACAGATTTCGACACTAGCTGCCTGGTGGTATAGTAAGAAGTAGTAGTTGCCACCTGTGAAGACCTTGAGAGCGCGGCAATTGTGGTAGTTCCCGTCTTAGTTTAGGTGCTTGTCGATGAAAGCCCTGTCGGCGTCGCTCTAGTGGCTCCCCCTATGCCTAAGAGAGGCGTCGTGCAAGTTGTGATAATTTGTTGCGGTGGTGGGTCTTTCATAAGGTAACCTCTGTCGTATCAGAACCCCGACGGTGCGGCACTTTCATATACCACTATATACGTGTTAAAAGCGAGGATTATGTTAATATCTTCCACACTAAGTATGTTTAGAGATTTAAACTTATCCGTAACATTAGTGCCGAGTATTAAGACCTCATCGCCGTAGTTAGGCACCTAAAGAGCCGTCCGCTAGGCTAAAGCGAGTGCGCCGCAGGTAATGACCAGCGAGGTGGCCTTTATGTTTCAGTTCACGGGACCTAAATCATTCGTCTCCGTCTTATTGCATATTAATACATACAGCATTTATTAGTCATGGGAATATATATGCCTATAGACTTTATGCGATGACCATACTCTTAGCCCGTTCTGGCTTGCAAACGCATTGCCAACCAGATAAGGTCGTGCTAATTTAGGCTGCTACAGGCGCGTGCGCAATGTGCTAGTCAATTTCATGGACTCTCCTGAAGAGTTTCTCACTTAATTTAGGAATGAATTTCAGAGCTAAGAATGCCTTCTGTAGTATAGCGAGCATATTCTTAGCCAGAAGAAACAGATTAGGAGACAGCTATAAGCACGAAGTGGCTACAGTTATCGGCTTTCTACCCCGCTGTAGCGTGTAGTCCTCCACCAATCAGCTAGCTGAGCGTCGCTTAATCGGGATTGGCTCTTCCCGCTGCTAGCTAGCACCGCAAAGTAGGCAGGCCCTCTATCTCGGCAGTAAGTGGCCACGGTGATGAAGATGAGCTGCGGACACTGCACAATGAAAGGTGTAGATCAATAACAGCCT
>NW_007931012.1:0-1705 GCF_000280675.1 Beauveria bassiana ARSEF 2860
GTAAAAGTACTAATAAACTATTATAATAAAAACCTAGAACCTATTAGAGAAGCTAAAGAGCTTAATAAAAAAAAAATCTAAAGATAGTTTATTTTAAGCTTATTTAATTAATTTAATTAAATAACCTTAAGAAGGTTTTATTACTAAACTAAGATATAGATTAAAAGAAAAATAAGTTAATAACCTATAAAAAACCCTAGTCTAAAAAATAAGCTATAGCTTAAAAAATATAAGGCTAGGTAAAGATTAAAGTAATATTTATAAAAGAATTAAGATATTTATAATTAAGATACTAGTAATTATAAAAAGTTAAATTACTTTATAGTAAAATATAAAAAGATAAAAGGCTATTATAATACTAATAAATACTTCTCTTATCTTAGGCTAATATAATCCTTATATATTAGTTAAAAGTATTATAAGTAAGTTATATTAAAATTATTTACTAATATTAAAGTACTAGGTTATTAACTTATAGATTTATTAGGAATTAGGAAATAAGATAGGCTAGTAAGTAAGGACTAGGAAAAGACTAAGGTATTTTTTTATAAAAAAACTAAAGATATATTAGAGATTATAAGGTAAGTAAACTATAAAAGCCTAGCTTTTATAATAAAATATAAGGTAACTAATATAAAAATAATATCTTAAGATAAAATGCCTTTATCTTAAAAACCTAAAAATACCTTTAAATACTTATAATTATAATCCTAATAAGGTTTATATTAACCTATAATATTTAAATACTAGGTAAATAGCTTATAATAAGCTAAAATAATAGAATATATTATATTAAGATAAGACTAATAAGTAAAGATTAAGATATTATTAATCTAAGTAATATTAAAAAACTATAAATTAAAAGGCTAGTAACTATAAGGATAAAAGATAAAGGCTATTATTTACTCTTAAAGTCTTTTTAGTAAAATATAATTATTTAAATATTACTAAAACTACTCTAAAGAATACTACCCTTAGTTTAACTATTAAAGTCTTAATAAAAAATATTAACTTTTAATTATAATAATACTTATATTATTTAATAATATAAAAATATAAAAGATATATAAAGGAGAGTTATTTATTATAATAAGAGATATTATAGCTTTTAGTAATAACTTAACTAATATAACTAAAGAACCTAGACTTCTTAAAGAAGAAGAAGAGGGTTAAGAGACTAGAAAAAAGTAATATACTTTTAGAAAAGGAAAATAAACTAGACTAACTATAATAAGTAAAGGCTAATAACTAAAATTAGCTAATAAAGATTTTACTAACTTAAATTTAAACTTCTTTAAGATTATAAATAAAAAAGATCTTCTTATAATACTAATCTAAGCTAACCTTTTACTAAAAATAGCCTTTAAAGATAAATTTAATAAAAATAATACTACTAACTTCCTTTAAAGACTAAATAATTAGCTTAATATTTAAGATATCTTAAATATATAATAAGTTAAAGAATTATTAAAAGTTATTATATAATATACTATAAAGGAAATAAAGTACTTTATATATAATTATAATTAAAAGAAGATAAAAAAGTACTTTATTAATTATTACTTTAAGTATAATACTAAAGAAAGATATAGCTTATAGATTAGGTTATTAAGGTATAATAAGATATCCTTAGTTAATAATTATTATATAATAAGTAAATAGCTTATTAAATATAGGTATTTTTATAAAATAGTAAATAATAGGC
>NW_007931013.1:0-1683 GCF_000280675.1 Beauveria bassiana ARSEF 2860
ACTAGGCCTAGGTAAGTTCTATAAACTATAAATTTATTTTAATATCTTTTAGTATTTAGCTAATAATATTATAAGAAGTTATCTTTATAGCTTATTTTCTTTTTATTATATTTAAGTTTTTTTATATAAAGATAGTTATTAATTTTAATTACTTATTTAATAAACCTATTAAAGTTATTAAGCTAATCCTTTTTAGTAATTTTATTTTTTATATCTTTTTAAAGTTTATTATAAAAGAAGTTTTATTTAGTTATTATTATTTTAATTAATAATAATAATAATATATTTAAACTTTTATATATAATATTATATAGATTTTATTTATTTAAATATTTTAAGTTTATATATAGTAGTTTAAATCTTATTAAGGTCTTTAAAGGTAGTTTTAATTAACTCTTTAAAGTTATTATAATTATTAAAAATTTAAGTAATTTCTACCTTAAGTTTATTATTATTAAGATAATCTCTAAGAGTAAGCTCTTACTATTTTATTACTTTACTAGTAAGAAGGTTTTTAATATAGAAAATCTCTAAGGGTTCTTTATTAATAATAATATTAACTTTTAAGTAAGCTTTAACTTAAATAAAGAAAGTATAAATATTTTCTTTAGTTTTATTAAAAGCCTTAGGCTTTAAGAACTTAAGTATATTATATATAACTTTTCTTTTAAGATTAGTTTAAAGTACCTAGACTTATATAGTTAAAGCTATAATTTACTAATATATTTACTATATTACTTATATAAAATTAGTAGTATTTCTATTTATAATAGATATTCTAAAAGGTTAGTTATTTAAGGTTTTAAAGATAACTTATTAGATAAGATTAATTAAAATATAATAATAGCTTAATTTTAATCTATAGTTAGTCTATTTCTTAGGTAGTAAGTTAAGTTTAAATATTATAAAATAATAATAAATAATATCTTTAATATAAGAAATTATTAAAAGTAAAACCTTTAAAACTAATTACTTAAAATTACTTAGATTAATTAGTAAAGATCTAGACTACCTAATTATAAAAATATCTCTTTCTTAAGTACTTATTTATCTTTTTATTATAGACTTAAATTAATAGGCTTAACCTTTAATCCCTTTAGATCTTTTTTCCTAGATTAATAGCTTAATAGCCTAAGTCCTTAATCCTAAGGAGGTTATATAACCTCTTTATCTTTTCTAGGTGCTAGTATATTAGACCCTAGTCTACCTTACTTAGCCCTATGTATATGTTATAGCGTTTATAATACTATAGGCTCTTTTTAATCTTCTCCTTCTTTATTCTTTTTTTCTTTATTACTCTCCTCTACTCTCTTCTCCCCCTCTCTCTCCTTTTCTCTCTTATCCCCCTCTCCTAGAACTAGGCCTAGCCCCTTAATATTTATAACTAAATATTAAAATCAAGAAAAGACTATTATTAGTTTATTTACTATAATAATAAATAAAGCTTAGTTTAATAAAAATAAGTTTATAACTTACTTTATAATAAAAGTAATAATAATAATAATAAAAGTAATAATAATAATAATAATAATAATAATAATAATAATAATAATAATAATAATAATAATAATAATAATAATAATAATAATAATAATAATAATAATAATAATAATAATAATAATAATAATAATAATAATAATAATAATAATAATAATAATAATAATAATAATAATAATAATAATA
>NW_007931014.1:0-1557 GCF_000280675.1 Beauveria bassiana ARSEF 2860
ATAATAAATAATAAATAATAAAAAAAATAAAAAAAGAATAAAAAATATATAAAAAGGTAATTATAAAGTTATAATAATAAAATATATATAAAAAGTTATAAAAGAAAAAGATATTAAAAATAAATATAAAAAATAATAAAAAATATAAAAAATAACTATAATATATAAAATAATATAAATATTATAAAAAAATAAATATAATATAAAGAAGATATTATAAAAAAGAAAGAAAAAATATAAAATATAAAATAAATATATAATACTAAAATAAATACTAAAAGAGAGAGGATAGCTTATTAAGGTCTTAGTAGCCTATAATAAGGATATAGGCTATTATTAACTATATAATATAAACTATTACTAGTATTAAGAGGGCTTAGTTATATAAGAAGTATATAAGTACTTAATTATATTATTAAGGTAAGTAAGCTTTAATAATATAATAATAATTCTTATAACTATTTATATCTTACCTAGGTATATAGTAGAATATAAGTACTCTTTTTATTATAACCTTATATTACCTTATAGTATTTGAATCTAACTTATTTCTTAAGAAATAGACTAACTATAGATTAAGGATAAGCTATTATTATATCTAGTATATATAATTATTTATAAAGAACTTATTAAAATTAAATTATATTAGGTTATATTAGGTTAATAATTTATTAATTATTATAAACTTTTCTATTTAAAAAGTAAAATCTAAAATTCTAATAAATAAAAATAATAAAAAATAAAAAAATAAAGAAATACTTTAAATTATTATAAGAAGTTATTATAAGTTATTATATTATATTTTATTATATATAAAATATAAATAAAATAGGATTTTTAAGTAAATAAGTAAATTTTCACTATATTATAATATATTAATATAAAAAGCTTTATAAAGAAAATCTTTTTAACTAAGAATTTATAACTTATATAAAGTTAATTTTAATTATAAAAAACTTGATTAAGTTATTATTTTTTATAATTAATAATAAAATATATCTAAATTAATACTATTAAGTTCTTAAGTTTTTAATTAAAGTTAAAATAAATATTATAAATATAAGATATTTTAATTATTATATAGTCTTAGCTTAGACTAAATTCTTTAATAAATATATTAAAAAAGTTTTTTTATATAATAAATATTAATTTTTAATAATTATAAATATTATTATATTTAAGACTTTATTAATTATATAAAAAGTTATAATATTTTTTTTAATTATCTTTAAAGCTTATATATTTTCTTTAAGTACTTAATATTATAATCTTTTTATTAATAAAATATTATTATTTTAAGATTATAATAAATTAACTTTAAATAATATTATAATTATTATAAACCTTAAATTCTTTAATATTATTTAAAATATTTATTATTATATATTTTTAATAAAATTTATTAAATTTATTTTTAGAAAAATAAGTATTTAACTTTATATATTATAAATTATTATTAACTAAACTTATAAATTATACTTTAAAAAGTTCTAAAATCCTAACTTAAAAAATATTATTAAATATATCTTTTAACTAATTATTCTTTTAAAATGTTAT
>NW_007931015.1:0-1499 GCF_000280675.1 Beauveria bassiana ARSEF 2860
GTATACTTAGTTTTATCTTTTATATAATATATTAAGACAGTTTTAAATATACCTCCTATTATTCTAAAATACCTTACTTAAATCTCCTTAAAAGACTATATTAGACTTTTTATTACTTTAGATATTACTTTATATTAAGTTATTACTTTAAAAGATATAATTAGTTAAATTTTTTTAAATATAGGTCTTTTACTTCTTTAACCCTTAGTCTTTATAACTTTTTTATAATTATATAAAACGCCTAGACTATAAACTAGGCTTTTCTAGCTATTACTTTAACTTATTTTCTTTATTTAAGACTTAATAATAATATTATTCCTAAAAAGTAAGTAAAGTTAATAAAATAAACCTTTTTATTTTTAAGTTATATAAAGCCTAAATTTAAGGTATATTTATATTAAAAATATATAAAGTTAAATTTTAATATTAAAAAATTTAAATAATAAATATATATTTATTTTTTATAAATAAACTAAACTAACTTTAGTTAAATTTTAATAATATTATAATTCTTATTTATAAATAAAAGGTTTATATTATTTATAAACCTAATTATATATAATTTCAAGACTATTTTTAATACTTTATATAAAAAACTAGTAAAAAAATAAAAAGTATTAATAATAATAATAAACCTTAAAAAACTTTATAATAAACTAAGTATTTTATTATTAGGCTATTATTAATTTAAAACTAGTTTATTCTTTTACTAAAGAAAGACTTTAGAAATTTAAAGACTTTTTTTAAAGTATTTAAAGAGTTAAAGCTTATATATTAATAACCTATAGTTTATATTATTAAAGGCTTTAACTATATCTAGCTATAAGAGTAAAGTAATATTACCTTAGGTTTAGGTAGTCTTAACTAACTTAACTATTATTATAATTACTATTTTTATTAACTTTTATTTTTAATTTCTTATTTATCTTTTTAAGAGAGAATAATAGGTTTTTATTATAATAATAAATTAAGTAACTAGTATCTTTTTAAAAAGCTTATTTATAATATTAAAAAAAGTAATTAGTTATTAATCTTTTATAAAATATAACTAGTTAAGTAACTTTCTAGGTTTTTAGAATATTATTATAATTCTAAAATAATATTAAGTTAAGAAATAGTTATTTTTAAAAAATATATTATATAAACTTATTAATACTCTTATAAAAGAAGAGCTAAGGGCTTTTAAAAAGTTATATAATATTTTATCTAGGCCTTAAGGTATTTTAGACTATATATTCTCTTAATATTTTTAAAATCTTATTTTTTATAATTAATATAAAGACTTTTATAAAGTTTTATATTAATATAAAGCCTAAGCTTTTTTATTAAGTACTTATTTTAAGGATTTCTTAGTCTTCTTTTATTAGCTTAAAAAAAATTTATATTAAGACCTTTACCTTTTTTTCTTTAGTTCTAGTAAATATCTATTAATCTAGGTAATTTAAGCTTAATATTATATTAATATATTAATATAATATAGTTAAGAAGTAAGTTATATA
>NW_007931016.1:0-1490 GCF_000280675.1 Beauveria bassiana ARSEF 2860
CATAATATAATGAACATAGTTTGTCTCTATCAAAGTTTGTCTGGTTGACTGCACAAAAGCCCCCTGCCCGCCGTATTCTCATGCGATGTAGTTTCGATAGGGAGAAGTGTACACTCTACTTTCAATCAAAACATGCTTGTAGTGTTTCGCCACAAGAGGTCGCAGGCGGCTCAGTATGCCTGTCCAGTTTTCTACGACAAGTAGTACCATGGAATTATACGTTTGTACTGCCCAGAGCAGCGCGCTCGCTGGTACAATGCGAGGGCCCAACCGTGCCATATACACCGCTTCCAAGGCCAGTCCGCCTGGCATGCTTGCAGGGTCCTGCCGGACGCACCATCGCCCAGGCCGCTAGCTGCCGTGCTCTGTGCGCCGGCCGCATTCAAACATTGTCTGGCTTTTGCACGGCAGGGCTCAACGCAGACAACGCGCATGTACTTTGAGTGTTCCTGCAAGGCTGAAAGCAGCCGCGCCAGAATGGTATTAGGTGTCTTTCCCCTAGGGCTCTGCGCGACGCGCGCACTCTTGGCCATCTCCACCGCTAGCTCCGTCACGGCCCAGAGGCGGACAGGTAACCTTAGGGGGTCAAATGAGCAAATTGCGATTGCAGTATCGCAGCCGCATCAATCGCTTCTACTGCTACCATCAACGACATCGATAACGACCGACAGTAAGTCAGCCCGACATGTGTTCACTACGGCTCGGGCTGTACTGCGTCCTTCTGCCATCAAGAGATTAAACCACTATCATCTGCTGGTTTTTACGGGCGTACGGAAGTTCTGGCTTCCATTGACCGGACTCTGACGACGAATTTCAAACGTCTCGTCAAAAGCAGCAACAAATTCGGTTGACTCTCTACACCCATAATTGCGAGCACTATTTGCATCCCTGCCCCCTCGTCGAGAGTGTCACTTGCCGTTTCCAGCGTTGTTAGGTGTAGTGCGGAGTAGCCTTCGTGCCTGCACACGGCGTAGCCCGTAGCCAGTCGGCGCTTTATCAAGTCAAATTCATCAACTTACGTAGAGAAGCTCCAAGGAGCTGCTGCCATAAATAAAGCATTCAATTGCGGAGGTATAGATGCTTTATGCATACACAAAGACATATGTATCGACCAAATTTCCGTTCGATTCGCTCAAAAATCTCAAAACAGCCGAGACTTGAGCCGATCGCGGACGATAGTCGATTCAGCAGGTCCGCAGCGAAAAGCTCCCCTCGCACAGGAGGTTCTTTAGGCACTTTTCAAATGTCTTCCGAATGCTCGCAGATAATGTCAATCACTGCTCGCCTCATCAGACATTGAGCATCTGGTCGAAGCGTATCTTGTCCAGTGTACTTGCGTAGCAATGCCTTGGAAAAGTAAGGACACTGGGCAGAGAGAACACTGCTATGGGCATGGAGAATAGTGTCCGCCACGTTGATCTTTACATCAGTAAAAGCTTTACCGTAAAAACCGTTATGGGTGTCGCGGGTCGCACCTACACAATAATTTT
>NW_007931017.1:0-1488 GCF_000280675.1 Beauveria bassiana ARSEF 2860
AGCACACCAGAGTCGCAAGGACCTTTCTAGAATCATCAGAAACGTAGTGGTGATCAGATTCAGCCACACGCTCCCGTTTGACGGAGACGGTGCGCAGACGAGTGAAGCAACCGGGTTTGTCGGCCAAGAGAGGGTAAAAATCCAGGGCCTCGCGGCAAGTTGGGGTGCTGATTCTTGCGTTGCAGCTATATTCTCACAAACCGCCATGTTGCTGGTCCGGGGCCGTTTTGGGGCTTGTGCATCATGGACCAGGAAGCTGTCTCCTGCCGGCCTTTGTACATTGACCCCATTCATGACTTTGCCTTTCTTAAGTACGACCCGGGAAGCATTCAGAATATGAAGATGGACGGTTTGAGCCTCAGCTCAGGTGGCGCATCCGGTAATTTACAGCTAGTATGCGGCACAGCACGGAGGAGGTCTGACTGTTTTGTGTAGTTGGCCAGCCGGTGCTTGTGGTCGGCAACGATGCCGGCGAAGCCACAAGCATCATCGACGGCGCGATCAGCCGAACAGACCGCAACGCCCCAGAGTACGACGGGCCCTACAGCGACTTCAACATCAGCTATTACATGGCCAACATGAACTTGAGCGGAGGGTCATCTGGCAGCCCGGCGTTGGGTGAAGATGGTTTGGTGCTGGGGATGGTGTCGGGGAGGCGGACGGATGGCGCGATATGCTTCCTTCTGCCGACGGGTCCCATTCTCCAAATCTTATGCCGTCTACGCCAAGGTCAAGACGTGCCCCGAGGTGACATCCAGTGCCAGTTCGTGATGAAACCGATCCACGAGTGCAAGGGTTTAGGGCTGGACTCGGGCTGGGAGGAAAGACTTCGCCGACGGATCACGGCGTCAGGTGGGCTGCTCGTCGCAAGTAAAGTTTTGGCCGGCGGCCCATCGTGCGGGAGAATTCTACCAGGCGATATTCTTCTCGAGGTGAACGGGGCTGTCGCGCTCCAGTTCGACGAGCTCGAGGATGTATTCAACGAGAATGTGAACGGCCAGGTTTCTATAAGCTTGCTCCGAAGCGGGCAACTAGTTCTCGGTACCATCGACGTCGTCAATCTTCACCACATCATGCCAAAATGTCTTGTATCGATGGGAGGCCTTTTCTGCCATGATGTAACGTAAGTACAGGCAGTCAACACGTCTGTGGCTGCTCGCGGCGTCTATGTGGCCGAGTCCACGGAGCCGCTGATGATTGGCGACGGCGAGCCTGGCTGGATCATCCAAAGCCTGAACGGTCAAGCCGTCTCCAGTCTGGAGGGGTTTCTTGACCGTCTGAAGTTGCTTCACAAGGGCCAAGCCGTCGTGGTGACCTACGCACATCTCGAGAGTCTTCATCGACGCCGCACTTCCGTCCTCACACTTGATGTTCCAAGTGGGATCAGAGTGTATTCTCTGGATGGGGCGACGGGTCTCTGGCGCAGCGCCACGACACCTCTGCGCCCGATGCCGCCGGCAGCGATGCACCACCCCTTCATGAGTAAGG
>NW_007931018.1:0-1488 GCF_000280675.1 Beauveria bassiana ARSEF 2860
TATAATCTTTTATAGTTTACTAGATTATAATATATCTATAATCCTTATATAGTTATATAACCTTTTATCTTAACTAGGTAAAGCGTAGGTTCCTGCCTAGCCTTTAGTTTAGGTTACTTCCCTAGCTGTCTTATATTACTTCGTTTATAATATTACTATAGCTCTAAACTATTATTATCTAGAGGTAGATTTAAATATAATTTAATATTAAATAGGTTCTTTTTTAATTTTATTACTAGTTTAGGTATAATATAGGTATATATTATTTTCTAGTTATAAAGATGTTTTTTATTATTTAATAAAATATACAATATAGTTAATAAATAAGTAAGCTAAATAAATAAGTAAATTACTTTACCTAATTTCTTATCTTTTAATTATTAATAATTTAATTATAATATAAAAAAACATCTAAAACTAATTAAAACCTTCTTCTTTATTAGTTTTTATATTTAGAATATAAATATATATATTATATTTAATTTAGATATATATATTATATTATTAATTATATATTTTAACTTTTATTTTTTAACTATTATAAACTTATATTTTATATTTTATTTAATTATTTATATTTAATTATTATTTTTAAATCTTTTATATTTTATATAAAGAATAATCTATTAACTTATAACTTAATTTTTTTAATTTATTGATATTTATTAATAAACTTATTTATAACTTTAAAAATATATATTTATATATATATAAAGATAATTTTATATATAATAATTATTATATTTTTTAAAGTTTTAAATATATTAAGATTTTTAATTATAAAGCTATTTAAATATATAATAATTTATTCTTTTAAAATTAAAAACTATAAAATTAGTTTAATTATAATATTAAATATTTAAAAAACCTAAAACTTAATTAAACTTAAATATAAGTTTAAAATAAAATAATTTTAATATTTTAAAACCTATTTTAAATATTTTTTTTATAATAGACTTATAAAAAATATTATAAAAAAAAATAGTTTTTTAATAATATATATAATATTAATATAATTAATAAGTAAGTAAGTTAGATAAATAAGTAAACTACTTTACTAAGTTTTATTATCTTTTATTTTAGTATATATATTATTTAATAATTACCTATAAAAAGTATATTAGAAGAATAAAGATTATTTTTATTTTAAAAGTTGTTAAAAAAGATATTATATTAAGTTATAAAAAGGGTATTTTAATTTACAATCTATTATATTTGATTATATAAAAATAATATATTAAATAAAAATTATAATAAAATTATATTTTTAACTAAATTTATAAAGATTTCTTTTTTAGTATATTAATATAAAAGATATAATATATTAATAATATATTAAATATAATAATAATTATATTAAAATATATTAAATAAAAAATCTTATATAATAATAACTAAAGTTTATTATATATTTTTAATAAAAATATAATTATTAAATAGTTAAATATAAAGATTAATTATAGTTTATAATTAATATAGTTAATAAAT
>NW_007931019.1:0-1459 GCF_000280675.1 Beauveria bassiana ARSEF 2860
AAGCTTATAATAATTAAAAGGTAAAGAAAAAATCTATAATTAATAATATAATATATATAGTTAAACTAGATATTATATATATACTTATTTTATAAATATAAAAAGTAGTAAGGAAGAGGATTTTTATTAGTTATAGATATTTCTTTTTAATATTAGTAAATTATTAATAGTTAAAGGGTAATAGGTTAATAGAGGTATATTATTTACTTATTTACGTTACTTACTTATTAACTATGTTAAATATTATTATAATTAAAGGTTAATATTTTTATTAAGACTTTAATAATTAAACTAAAAATAGTATTTCTTAAAGTAATTATAATAACTTTTCGTTAATTATATTTTATTAGAAAGATTTTAAGAATAAATAATAACTTTTATCTTTTATTTTTATAATTATTAATCCCTTAATTTATAATTTCTTAATATTACTTAAGTTAATAATACCTTAATTCTTACTTATTAATCTTATCTTAATATAATATACTTTATTATCTTAGTTTATTATAAGCTATTTATTTAATATCTTAATATTATAAGTTAATATATATTTTATTAAGATCCTAATTATAAGTATTTAAAAATATATTTAGGTTTTTAAGGTAAAGGTATTTTATTTTAAGATATTATTTTTATGTTAGTTATTTTATATTTTATTATAAAAGCTAAGCTTTTATAACTTATTTGCCTTATAATCCTTAATATATTTCTAATTTCCTTAAAAAAAATACCTTAGTTCTTTTCTAGTCTTTACTTACTAGCCTACCTTATTTCTTAATTCTTAATAAATCTATAGGTTAATAATCTAGTACTTTAGTATTAGTAAATAATTTAAGTATATATAAAGATTATATTAGTTTAAAATAAAAAAAGTACTTATTAATATTAAAATAGTCTTTTTATTTTCTAATATTTTATTATAAAATAATTTAACTTTTTATAATTACTAATATTTTAATTATAAATATCTTAGTCTTTTTATAAATATCACTTTAATTCTTACCTAACTTTATATTTCTTAAGCTATAGCTTATTTCTTAAACTAAGGTCTTTTATAAGTTATTAGCTTATCTTTCTTTTAATCTATATCTTAATTTAATAATAAAACCTTTTTAAGATTATCTAATTAAATTAATTTAATAAGCTTAAAATAAATTATCTTTAGATTTTTCTTTTTATTAAGCTTTTTAGTTTTTTTAATAAGTTCTAGGTTTTTATTATAATAGTTTACTAGTACTTTTACTTATAATTAAAAATATCTTAATTAATAATTAAAGTTTTTTTTTATTATAACTTTTATTATAATATTTAAGGAGAATTATAAAAAGTCTATAATAGTAAATATTATATATATAAAACTATTAAATTATATATAATATAGGTTTAAAGATATTATCTTTTAAAAATAAATATATATTTTATAAGATTATTAATTATTAATTAGGACCTTAGTATAAAA
>NW_007931020.1:0-1456 GCF_000280675.1 Beauveria bassiana ARSEF 2860
TATTATAACTAAAAAAAAAAGACTAATATAAGGCTAGTCTAATAATAAGTATTACTTATTTATTATTTTCTATTAATACTAGTAAATAAGGCTAAGGTAAAGGTAAAGAGGAGTTAGTCTTTTATTATCTAATAATAAAGTTATAACTTTATAACTAATTTATAAAAGAAGATAATAATATCTTTAAATATTATTATTATAATAATAGCTAAGATATAAGTTATAATTATATTATTTATAACTTAAAAGGTATAGGAACTAGACTTATTATTATAGGTAATATAAGCCTTAGTAGTTATATTATATAACTTATTATAGTTAAAGTTACCTTAGCCTAAAGCTAGGCTATTATTATTATAGGTAACTAACTAATCTTAGATTACCTTAGTAGCTTTAATAATACTAAGTAATATTTACTTAAGTTAATATTAGAGGTAATATAGTAGTAAGTTAAACTTATACTAAAGTAAATAATCTTATCTTTTTTATAATTAATATAAACTATATTAATAATACCTAATAAAAGTTAGTAAAGCTAGGCTAATAGTAGGTTAAATATATATTTTTAATATAAAAGTAAGTTAGTTTATTATTTATTATATTATTATTAGTAAAATAGCTAATATAAAGAATATTATAAGTAATTAGCTTATAAGTAATAAAAGAAAGCTAGATTAAATATAAGATATAACTAAAGTTAAAACTACTAATATTAATAAAGATAAAGGTATTAATATTCTCAAACTAGTTTAGTTAATAATTAATATAATATTAAAAAAAAAGAAGATATATATTATAATAATAAAAAAGAGAATATATTTATTTATTTATTTTTATAATTATTAATAATTATAAGTTAAAACTAGTTTAGTATTATTATATATATAATATAAGAGGTATAAAAATAGTTTTTTTATAAATAGTTAATAAAGAAAGTAAAAGTATAATAAGACTAGTAAAGAAGATGGTTATAAAAGGAAAAGAGTAAAAGAGGTATAAAAGATAAAGGAAGATAAGAAAATTATATATAATTAATAAAGATTAAAAAGAAGAAAAAGAAAAAAAAAGAACTAAAAAAAGTCTACCTTTTAACCTTTTTTAAATTAACTAAGACTTATATATATATACTAATATTAATATATAATAACTATTAAACTAGATAATATAAATTATAAAAGTTAGTAAAGTATAGGCTACTTAATAAGCCTATAATAGCTTTATATTAATATAAACTAGTAAATAAAGTACTTATTATAACTAAAAGTAAAAATATATACCTTACTTAATATAATTAGGTATTATAAATAAAGATATAAAGTCTAGGCCTAGGTTAGGTATATATTTTTTATATTATATATAACTTTTCTAGGTTTTTTCTAATTTTTATAACCTTTACTTTACTTTTTTATAATTAAAATTCTTATTATAACTAACATAGTTAATAAGTAAGTAGTAT
>NW_007931021.1:0-1453 GCF_000280675.1 Beauveria bassiana ARSEF 2860
TCCCTTCTTCCCTAATAAATTATTAAGGTTCTTTCTTATACTTACCCCCTTAAATATACGCCCCCCTCTAAACCCTAAATAGTTTAACTATATACTAAAATATATCTTTATTAATAGCCTTAGTTATAGAAAATAAGATAAGCTTATTACTAAAAAACTATATATCTTAAAATATATTAGACCTAGATAAGATTTTATATAAATTCTTAAAAGTATTTAGTTAACCCTTAATAATATACCTAGCTTATCTATATTTTATATATATTATAACTAGCTATTACCTAATCTAGTATTAAGCTAAGATAATAATAATACTTTAAAAACTAAATAAGACCTTAGAAGAGCTTTATATAACTAAAAGATAGTACTTAATTATATTACTTAATATAATTAATAAGCTTTTTAAGAAAATTATAATAAATTATAATAATATTATAATAAAAAAGAACTAGTTATTACCTAATAACTAAATAAAAAACTAAAAGAGATAATTAATAAAAATAATAATAATACTAGTTATAAAAACTATCTAGGTAATATAATACTAGGGTAGTTCTATATTACTCTTATAACTAGATATCTAAGGAGCCTTTAATAGTATTATCTACTAGACCCTAGTAGTAATACTATAAGGCCTTAAATTCCTTGAATTAATAATATAGCTATTAGAGACTTATTTTATTATATATATAACTTAGATTTATATTAATAATATCTTTATAATAGTCTAGGCTATTTTTTATAATATTTTATAAAGCTTTTTACTTTCTTTAATATTTTTTTATTTTATTTATATTATCTTTATATAAGATATTAATATTAGTATAAGACCTCTTTATAATTAACTTTATAAATAATATAAACCTTCTTAATATAGCCTTAACCTAGAAATAAGCTATAGCTTAACTAAAATAGGTATAGTTAATTTATAAAGAATAGTTAATTAAAAATTACTTTACCTTTTTAGTACTAAAGTTTAACCTAATATACTTCTAATATAGCTATATACTAAAATTACCTAGCTTTTGATTAAGAGACTATCTTCTTTAACTAAAATAAGAGGTTTATTTATTAAGTATATAGTTAATACCTAGCCTTTTATAAAAAAAGTAAATAAAGGTTATTAAAGGAAAAATAAAAAGTACCTAATAAGCCTTTTATATATTTATAAAGATAATATAAAGGCCTTAGCTTAGTTATATTAAGAAACTATACCTTAAGGTAATTTAACTACTCTTAACCTATAGCTTATTATTATAATATACTTTAGGTTAAAGACTAACTAGGCTTATATAAAAGTATAGCTAATTATAAGCTTAATATTTATAGATAATTAGAGATATTATTAAAACTACCTTTTTATATTAGTGTTACGAATACTCCTATATAAGGCATAGGTATATACCGTGGCGGGGTCAGCCACAGGCAGAACGTAGGAGAAAGGAATACGTGG
>NW_007931022.1:0-1446 GCF_000280675.1 Beauveria bassiana ARSEF 2860
TTTGACCAGTCGGCCGGCATCTCAAGAAACCGACGCTCTGCTGTAGGGTACAGTGGGGAGATAAAAATTTCGTACGGTTTGTTAAGGCAATTTGTATGGTAAAGACTCACTTGGACCGATGGACGAGACAGCCTATCAGCTGCCGCGCGGGGGCAAACTGGCGAGGAATTGGGTCATTCTCTGGTAAAGACGCCGTCATACCGGAGGTACGTCTTGCTTCTTGGTGCTTCGTAGGGTTGCCATCCAGTCCTATGCATGTCATGCTACGTCACTTCGCAAGGGCTGCAACCTGTTCAAAACTATATGAGCTTTCTATGAATCACATTGCAATACCACACAACATCGGCCCTGCCACTGCAGCTTCCAGTGCCGAAACTTTATTCTCGCGTTTACGTGATAGCCCATCGGAGTGGATTTGCTGGGAGAGCGGCTAGCCACTCGAGAAGTCGGATACACGGCCCAATTCCCACCATGATTCCTTTCTTCTTTCCTCCCTAGCTCTAGGTATAATTGTACAGCAGCTTCATGTTGAACAAGTAGCGATCTAAACTTTTGATGATAGCAGAAACAGAACGGACTAAGCGGTATTGTCAGTCTGCAAAGAGTCAGACAAACATTGGGAAAAGACATACTCTTGCTCACCCCTCCATCCAATACACTTCCAGCAATCAAAATTGTGTCAATCCCGGTCTAGGCTTGCCAGTTTCGTCGCAGCTGGACGGACGTAGAGGCAAAGCGACCTTAACAAACCTTGCTAAAAAGCTTTGAATGTGTTCAACAAATTGCATGTCTCGCAAGAATGGATTTGCAGCCACTCTACGAAGATCTTCCCAAGTTTTAGTGTACTCTGTGTGTGGGGCCGTGGCACGAGTATTCCAAGGATACAAAAACAAGGGCGGCGACAGCGCTCTGGAGCGCTGTCACGGCTCTTTGGCAGTGCCAGTGGCCTTGTTTTTGATTCGTCAGTAGACATCAGTTCAAAGACATTGACAGCTCTTATTTTGGCTAGAGAGAATGGTCATTATCTATAGAACCTGCAAACGTAATGGGCTGCGGCAGCACGGTCAGAGGATAGCCAGGCCGCGGACAATTTAGCCTTCCACGCGCTGGCCATCGTCCGTCTCTCATGTGCTACTGCGGGAAGAGATACTTCAGTGGCTGCTAGCATGCTAAGCGAAATATCATATTTTCTAGACAAACTCTGTGCCGTTGAAATCCACTCCACGAACGGATGGTGCTCCTTGTTAATGAGTTGGATTGCAGAATACAGACATCCTCACATCTATTGAGTGTCACTGTCATCATTGTGCGATCGTCAGACAGCCTTTTGGCCATAGCAACAAAAGCATTGAAGTCTCGCACAACTTGGCCATTTATTCTCGTAAATGAACGCCCTTCCTGGTAGTGAATAGAAATCTGCGGTTGATCCTGCCCGCACATGCGTAA
>NW_007931023.1:0-1428 GCF_000280675.1 Beauveria bassiana ARSEF 2860
CTTTAACTTAGTTAATATTTTAGAAGATTTATATTAAAAATATTATAAAAAAATAATAACTTCTTTTTTTAGAATATAAATATTAAAATTTTAAGATAATTTAATTAAAAAGTAATACTAATATATTTAAATAATTATGAAAATAACTTTAATAAATATATTCTTTATATTAAGAAATACCTTTTATTATTTTATAAAAAAGTTTCTTAAAATAATAAAAGAATTAAGATATAATAAAAACCTTAAACTCTTTAATAATAATAATAAGTTTAAAATATTATTTAGTTTTAGTAAAGTAAGGCTTAAATATATAGTTAAATATATTTAAAATATAATAATATAAAAAAAAGAAAAAAAGAACTTATAAATATAAAAATAAAATAAAGTAAATATTATAATTTTAAAGATAAAACTAATAAAAGGAAAGTACTATATTATAAATAAAAAAAGAATATAAAATAACTAAAAAAGTAATTTAAAAATATAACTAAGTAAATACTTATAAGTTATTAGATTAAAATAAGAAGTTCTATAATTAAATTATTATAAAATATAATAAGTTGATTATAATTGATAAAAAAAAGATTATTAAAATTATTAATAATTTAAAGTAATTTTTAATTTATAATCAAAAGATAAATAAGTACTTAAAGAGAAGATATTTTTATAATTAGATAGTCTAGATTTTTACTAATTAATTTAAGTAATATTAAGTAATTAGTTTTAAGAGTTTTATTTTTAATAATTCCTTATATAAAAATATTACTTATTATTATTTTATAATATCTTAACTTAACTTACTATTTAAGAAATAAATAACTATAGATTAAGAATAAGCTATTATTATAGTTAATATATAGATTATAGATTTAAATCCTACTAGAGGTATTTTATTCTAATTTTCTAATAACTAAATAATATAATAACTAACCTATAAAAGATATAAAATAAGATAACTATAAATCTAGACTAGAGTAAAAAGTTAAAGAGTATATATTAACTATTATAATATTTAATACCTTATAATATAACTAAAGTTAAAATTATTTAAATACTAAAGATTATAATTATAAAAAAGATAATAATAAAAAAGGCTTATTAGCTATTTAAAGATATATATAAAGAGTATAAACTTTAATATATTTATATAAAATAGTTAACTAATTAATAATATAAGATATAGCTTTTTATAATAGATTAATACTATATTATAGAGAAGTTATTAATTATTAATAAATATTAGGAATTATAATATAATAATAAATCATATATAAAGAATATAGGTTTTTATCTAGGTTAGGTATAGACTAGAGGTAATAAAGCTTCTTAGGGTAATAGCTAGGTAATAGTTTTTCTTATATTATTAAAATTATTAAAAGACCTAATTAATATCTTATAAAGATAATAAGGGTAGATTAATAATAAATT
>NW_007931024.1:0-1427 GCF_000280675.1 Beauveria bassiana ARSEF 2860
CCTTATATAGTAATAAAGATAAGATTAGCTATATAATAATAAATAAATAAAAGAAAAATCTTAAATAATAAATCTAAAGCTAGTAAAAAAAAATTAAAGCTTAATAATAATAAACTAAAAAGTAAATATAATAAAATAATCTCTAAACTCCTAATTATTAGTCTCCTTACCTACTTATTTATACTTCTAAGCCTATTCTCTTAATAATATACTCCTAGCTACTTCTATCTTTACCTTTTTTATTATAACTAACTTTATATTCTTAGCCTTCTTCTTAATATATTATCTTATAATCTTTATTACTTTCCTTTTATTAGCTTCTTTTAACTTAAATTAATTCTCTAGGTATACTTTATTTAACTCTTTAGCCTTTAAGCTTATTAGGTTTTAGAAAGTATAAATAGTAAATTTAACCTTATCTTATATATTAGTAGTAGTTAGGTTATTTAAGATAAAGGGGATTATTATATAGGAAGGCGTTATTAGATAAGACTCTTTAAATAATCTCTTATCTAGTATATTACTCTATATTAGCTATAAAATATTAATAGTTTAGAAAGAGAGGATTACCTTTTACCTAGTAATTTCTATTATCTTATCTTTATACCCTAATTAGGTTAATACTAACTCTCCTTCTTTATTAAAAAAATAAGTATAATACTAGAGATTCTTTTATTATTATAAGTATTAGTATATATTTATAATAAATATACTTTTAGAAAGGCTTTCTTTAAAGTCTTTATCTAGCTATTAGTTTAAAATAAAATAATTATTAATAGGTTTATTTTTTATAATATCTTCCTACCTTATAGCTTTTACTTCTTATACTTATTTTACTAGGGCTAGTAGTAATTATAAGGATTATAATACTAAGAATTTCTATATATTAGCTAGAGTATAGCTTTACTAATTAATAACTTATTAAGAATTTATAAAAAATTAAGAGCTTATAGTCCTAACTAACTTTATATATTTAAAGGTAGGCGCTAAGTAACTAACTATCTTTATATTAATAATATAAGACTTAATAGCCTCTTTCTATCTAGAATAAGAGGTTATATAGCTTTAGGTGTTATTAGGGGTAATATATTTATAGTTTTAAAAGAGTTTATTAGTTAAAATCTAAGCTTTATTTAAGTTATTAGTAAAAAGGTTTTAAGTACTTCTAGGCTATAAGATAAAGAGTAAGCTTTAGATCTAGTTAGGCTTTTTACTAATCTTAGAATATTATCTTTAATAAAGGTATTAGTTAAAGTAAGTATACCTTCTTTAGATAAGGTATTTTAATTAGTATTAATTATATATAACCTTATCTCTTTAGCTATAAAATTATTATTTAAGAGCTCTTTAATACTAGAAGGGTATTTAAGGTTAAAATTAGGTAATAAGGAATAGGTATAAGGATTACTTATAATTTTATATTATTT
>NW_007931025.1:0-1420 GCF_000280675.1 Beauveria bassiana ARSEF 2860
TATACTTCTATTAGGTATATAAGGATAAGCTCTTATACCTATTTATATATCTTAAATATAATAGAGAAGGTAATTATAAATCTATAATCTATAGCTTTAATATATAGGGGCTTTACGTATAAAACACCTATAATAGTGGTAATATAGTATTTAAGGCTATTATAAGGGAAAGAGGTATTAAGTAAGCTATGTCTATAGTAGATAATAATACGCTAGGATATAAGGTAAGAAAGGAGTTAGCTAAAATACTATCTTAATTATATTCTATATATAAAGTGGTGTTATATTAGGTCTACCCTAGTACTATCACTAAGGATCTCTATAGGCAGAACCATAATACTTTCTTCACGTGATAGATAGTTAGCCTAAATAAAAGGTGATTATAGGTGGCATAACGCGCCGCTTATTAAGATGTTAGGTAAAAATTTTTATATTATAAATATAACCTTAGCCGTGTTAGGGAGTTAGGCTAAGCCTTAGCTAAGGGTTTAAGGGCGCTTTGCGTGTCGCGATAACCTTTACTGCGTTACACATATTCACCTACTTTAATCCGCTAACAGGGGCTTAAAGCTTTGGTAGCCATGATGGGCGAACTTGTTACGGCAGCGGTGGACTGTAGAAAGAGTAGTGGCACAAAATAGAGGCATTGCTAAGGTGGAAAACAGCTACATGACCCAATTCTCCTCCTATAGTAGCAGCTGCGCGCTAATCAAGACAGAACTATTTCTTCTCAATTAGCAGTTTTTGCTAAGGAGCGGCTTCCGTCAGCGGAGAGCTACTTATACTATGTTACAGCTTTATTATGCCGTAAGGCTCGTTAACGCGTGTTTCCACATAACAAAAGAAATAAAAATTAGTAAGTTTATAAGCAGTTAGCGCTACTTAGGCGATTTATTCGTCACTCAGTCGCCAGTTAAGGGCGCCTTTTACTCATTAGTATCGTTTATTAATCTTCAAATAATAGAAATCAGTAAGCTTTACATAGGTTTAGAAGAATCTACCCAGGTATCTCCGTATCACAGCTTTAGGCTCAGGTATTAGCCGAGGTCTAAGGCTACGGGGGGATCTTCCTGCAGTAGAAGAGGTGAGTTAGAGACTTCAGGCGCCCGCATAGGCAGTTAAGGTCGGCGTCTTCGTGATTAAAGCACACGTGGTAGTCAGCGAAGTCTCCATGGTGTGTCCTCGCTGCTAGGAGATATCCTGGCTGCCGTCGCTAAAGTGTTAGTTCAGGAAGTTTCTTCAGTTCTGCCTTTAGTTAGAGTCCACCATAGCTTTCGCGATCAACTTCGTCCCACCATCGCTGGAACGCGATGGCGAGTAGGCTGCGCATGTGGCGCCTGCAGTAGGAGACTGTTGGGAGATTGTCCCCGACTGGCATTTTTGCACCTTCCTTGGCAAGCTGATCAGCCAGCTCGTTGCA
>NW_007931026.1:0-1412 GCF_000280675.1 Beauveria bassiana ARSEF 2860
TATAAAGTAAAAGCTTATAATATATTTAATATTATTAAGGAATATTAGATTAATATATATATTAGTCTATTAGATTATATTACTTATAATATTAATAAAAACTTTACCTTTATTAAATTTAAGGAATATACTAAATCTTTAAATATTAGAATAAATAAAGTCTTTATAAAAGCTTATAATATAATTAATAAGGTTAAGAGATATTATAATATCTTTTACTATACTTATAAAATCTTTAATAGTAAGGTAGATAATAAAATAACCTTAAAGTAGAAACTATAGGCTACTATTAAAGCTATAAATAACACTACTAGCCCTAATAGTCTTATATTAACCTTACTAGTCTTTAAAATATACCTTTAATTAACTATTAACTTCTTACTAAACCTAATAATTACTTATTATATAAAAGTAATTTATAAGGTAATAACTAAAATTAGAAGTATATTAGTTAAGAGATAAATTTAAGATATCTTTAAAATAAGAAATAGCTTATATATTTTAAATATTTATAACCTTTTTTTATAGTTAAAAGTCTAGGTATTTTATAAAAGGAAAGGTTAGTAAGGCCTTTATAGGCTTATTATTATTAATAATAAAACCTATATAGTTAATATACCTTAAGGACTAACTAACTTTTAAGTAATAGTTATTAAGTTATATCTTTATAAGGATAAGAGTATTACTCTTATCTTTAATAATATTATAAGTAAAGAATAAAAAGGAGGATAATAAGGACCTAGAGGAGGGGAGAATAAAGGAAACCTCTCTTATACTACTCTAGCTACTATAAGGTACTAGTTAAATATAGTAACTACTATAGCGTCTACTACTACTAGGGATAATACCTTAGCCACTATATAATATTACTCTAACTTAGTAGTTACTATAGCCCTTATTATTACTAGAGATTATAAGGGATATTAAAAAGGAAATAGTAAGGAAAAGGAAGAAGAGAGATTAAAAGATTATAGAAGATATTAAAAAGGAGATAATAAAAAAGAGGAAAAGAGATAGCTAGCTTCTACTAAGAAAGATTATTAACTAACTACTAGAAGAAGTAGACTAAAAAAAGAACTAATATCTTAGTAATTAACTTAATTAAATTAAAGTATTTATAACTATTAAAATTTCCTAATAAATAAAGCTTTTAATAATAATATTAACTAATATAAATAACTTTAACTTAAATATACTTAATAGTAAATACTTTCTTATTAAAGCTTATTTTAATAAAGCCTTCTTTAATAAGACTTTATTTAATAATATTATTCTTAATAAGGACTTCCTTAGTAAAGCCTTTTATAAAGAAGCTATCTTTAATAAGAACTTTATAACTACTAAAGAGTAGATTAATTTAGCTATAACTATTAAGCTCTAAGAGAAAGATATTATAACTACCTTAAGTAAGC
>NW_007931027.1:0-1410 GCF_000280675.1 Beauveria bassiana ARSEF 2860
TTATTAACTAATTATATTTAACTTCTCTTTTTATTATTTTTCTTAATATATTATAAGTTTTAAAAAATATTAGATCTAATATAAAGATAAATATAAAGTAATATATAAGTAAATAAGCTATTAAACTACTTATATTTATTATTTAGGTTAATATAAAGAATATCTTTTAATTAGATTTTATTTATATAATAATATAAAGCTAATATAACTTTATAATAAGAGCTAAGGTTTTCTTTTAAGTTATTTTAGTTTTTTTTTAGCTTACTATCTAAATTAATATTATAAAAGGATTTAAAAGTAAGTTATAATCTTCTTCTTTAATCTTTATAGTTATTAACTTTTTAAGTTATAATTACTTTATCTTATTTAAATTAATATTATCTTTATTTTTATTTATTTATTTTAATATAATATTCGTTTATTACTATAGTTTATTATAAACTATTTATCTAATACTATAATAATATAGATTAATAGAAGCTTTACTAAGATTATAAATATAATAATATTTATTATAAAATATTTAAATCTTTAATATAAAGATAGTTTTTATAAGTTATTATTTTAATTTTAGTTATTTTAATTTTATTTATTTTATATTTTATTATAAATATTAGGTTTTTATAGTTTATTTACCGTAGAATTTTTAATATACTTATAGTTCTTATATTATAATTACCTTAATATTTTTTAAGTCTTTACTTATTAACTTACTTTATTTTTAAAATCTTAATATATTTATAAGTTAATTATTTAATAATTTAATATTAATAAATAACTAGTACTAATATATACCTAGCTTAATAATATACTAGGCCCTCTCTTTTATAAAAAAGCTATATTTTACTAGCTATATTAAAATAAAAAAGAAAATAAATTTTAAGGTCTAGACTATATCTAGCCTATTAGAAGGTTAAAACTACTATAGCTCTACTACTTAGGTATCTTATTTATCTTTATTATCTTAGGTAAAGTTAGGCTTAGTAACTTTAGCTAGGCCTTAGGCTATAACTAAGGTATATAAGAGTTAGTTATTTTACTTTCTTTACTTTAAAATATAACTTAATATTTTAGTATTAGCTTAAATAGCCTTAGCCTAGGCTTAGTTCTTTTTTAAAGTAAAAGTAAATATTATAATAATATTAGTTAAAATAGTAATAAAACTAGAGAAAGTATAGTATATATTTATTTTAATATAAATATTATTAATATTATAAAAAATATATAAAATAATTTAAATTAAGGCTAATTATTTAATAAAAAAAAGTAATTTTATAATAAAACTAAATTAAGTTAATTATTAATTTTAATAAGTTTAAATACTAGTAATAATAGATAATAAAAGCTAAAATAATTAAAAAAATAAAATAAAAATAAAGTAAAACTAAAAAAAAATAAACTAACTTTAAA
>NW_007931028.1:0-1398 GCF_000280675.1 Beauveria bassiana ARSEF 2860
TATAAGGCTATAATAAAAACATAGTAAGGGCACTACTTCTCCTCCTTCTTAAAGTTAAGGAGTACTAGTATAGCTAGGAGCTCCTCTTCTAGTATACTAGTATAAGCCTAATATAATAAGTTAGTAATAAGTTAATATAGATTTTAAAATAAGGACTTATAGCCTAGGTATAAAGAAAAATAAAATAAAGGTATATTATTTTTATAATAAAAACCTATATATTTATTATATTTTTATAGTAAGCTAATTACTTAGCTAAAATAGCTATCTTATACTTTTTACTATATAAGGTTATAATAACCTTATTATAATTCCCTAAGATCTTCTTACCCTTAGTAAGTAAGGTATAGTCTTAATTATAAATTAGTAATAAAGCTATAATAAAATAGCTATAAAATATATATAATAATATTAGTATTATATATAATAAAAAAAGTATTAAAAACTTATTACTTATTTATATTAAGGTTAATATATTCTTACCTATTTTACTAGTACTAATAATACTTCTAAGATTTATCTTATATATAATTAACTTATAATAAGCTTATAATATTCTTATACTTACTATTAGTCTTAATATAATTATATACCTTAGTCTTATTAACTAAGACACTAAGGTAGTAGTAGTAGGTAAGCATATAATTATATAGTAAATTAGCTATAAGAATAATATAAGCTATATATTACTTATATTTTATATAAGACTAAGAATTCTTTTAGATTTTATATAAGGTATATATAAAACTTACTAGATATAAATTAGTAATAAATTACTAGTAAATATATAGCTAAGGAGAACTTATTAGTTAATAAGGGTAGTATTAGAGAAAGACTTATAAAGAATTAATAGTATTAATATAAACTTATAATAAACTTATATTATTAAATTATTTAAAAAAAAAAGATTTTAATAGTTAAACTAAGATATAAGTTAGTAACTAAGTTATTATAAGCTTATAAATAAAAAACTTATAATAAGATATAATAGTAATAAAATATATAAATCTAAGAATAAGTAAGTTAGTAATAAACTTATAATAAATTAGTAATAAATAATAGGATTTTAAGGAAATATAGTAGATATATAAGAAAAGAATAAGAATAATAAAGAATAAAGAAGGAATAATAAAAAGGGAGTAAAAGAGTAATAAAAATAATATTAAAATATAAATAAAATATAAAGAAAAAAAGATATATAATTAAGGCTAAAGAAGAAAAAGAAAAAAAGAAAAAATAACCTAGGAATTAAGAGGATATTTATTATTAAAAGTAGGCTTTAGTAAGTAAAGTAGCCTTAAGAGGTTAAAATAAGTATAAAAGTAAAGGTCTATAAAGACATTAGATAAAGGATATAAAACTAATATAATAATATTAAGTAGAGTAAATAGGCTTAGG
>NW_007931029.1:0-1384 GCF_000280675.1 Beauveria bassiana ARSEF 2860
TACATGACTTACTTATTAACTATGTTATTATAAAACTTATAATAAAAGTAAGTTTTTTATAATCTAATATTATAAATTATTTAATAATTTATAAATCCTAGTTTATAATAGTCTTAAGTATATAAGTAGTTTATAAAGTCTATAAAGTTTAATTAATTAATTAGTTTAATATTATTATTTAAAAGATTTTTAATAATAATATAGTATTTAAGGCTTAGTATTATAAAGGCTAGTATCTTAATTAGAAGATAAGGCTAGTAGTTAGATAATAGATAAAGAATAAAAAAGAAAATTAGTATCTAGTCTTTTAACTAGGTATTATTATTACTTTATAAAGGTATGTAGTTTAACATACTTAATTTATTTACTAATATCTACTATACTAGCTAAGTACTTAGGTCTAGGCCTAGACTTAGGCATATAATATAGGCTATTCTAGTAATTCTTTAGGAATAAGGGATTTTTATTAGTCTTAGTAAAGATTTATATATTACTTCGTTATTTATTTAGTAATTTAACACGATTATAAGGCTAGGAGACTAGTAAATAAATAGTTAGGCCTTAATCTTAAGTTTTTTTATATTTCTCATCTTAGTCTTAGTAAGTTATTTTATATAGTACTTACTTATAAAAGGTAGTATCTTTACTTTTCTAGAAAATCTAGAAAAATAATATTAATTCTTTTATAATTTAAAAAAGTTATATAAATTTTTAAATATACCTTTTATTATTATACTTCTTAATATTAACTTAAATATTTATACCCTTTTTAATTATAATAATAAAAAGGTTATAAAGGGTTTATTTTTTTAAATTTTATAAAATAAAAAAATTAAAAAAATAGTTTATTTTAAGTAATAATAATAATAATAAAGTTTATTAATACCTTTTTTATATTAATAGTTAATAAATTTATTAAATAAAATAAGTTAAAATTTAAAAAGCTTCTTAAAAATAAAATTCATATAATACTATTATATAAAATATATTAGTATTTTAATTTATTAAAAATAAGTAATTTTAATATAATAATATTAATAATATAATATTTTTTAAAAGTTTATTTTAAATATTTAAGTATTTATTTTATATATTAAAAGATATTTTTGATAACTTTATAATATAATTNTTAAAAAAAATTTAAATTAAAGGTATTATAAAGGCTTTTTAATAAAAATAAAAATAATAGTTTTTTATTTATTATTAACTAAAAAATAATATAATAAATAATAACTTTATTTTTTATTATAAATTAATTAATAATATTTTATTTTATAAAAAAGTATTTTATAACTTATTATAAGTTTTATTAAGCTTTTATTAAATTACTTAATAATAACTTTCTTTCTTAAAAATAATTAATATAAAAATATATATTAACATA
>NW_007931030.1:0-1371 GCF_000280675.1 Beauveria bassiana ARSEF 2860
ACACGCTGACCAGCATGGCTAACTTGGCGTCGACGTACTGGAACCAGGGCCGATGGGATGAGGCAGAGACGCTTCAGGTGCAGGTGATGAAGATAAGCAAGACCAAGCTTGGGGAGGACCATCCGTCGATGCTGACTATCCTGGCCAACTTGGCGTCGACATACTGGAACCAGGGCCGATGGGATGAGGCCGAGAGGCTTGAGGTGCAGGTGATGGAGACTCGCAAGACGAGACTTGGGGTGGACCACCCCTCTACGCTGACCAGCATGCATAATCTGGCGTATACCGTCAAAAGTCTTGGCCGTCGTTGCGAGGCGCTTGATTTAATGACATGCTGCGCTTCTCTTCGCGAGCGTGTTCTTGGCTCACAACATCCCGACACTAAGTCTTCCAAGGAAGCAACAGAATTGTGGCAGCAAGATGATTGATATGATTTTGACCGATATTATTATATCTTTAAGCGCTTGTGTTGGAAGGTTTCCACTTCAGTGGGGCTATAGTATATATAAAGACTCTATAGCCAGCTAGCCTTTAGGTGCAGTCGGCCGATCGAAGTTTGCTTGATTATTCACACTAAGACAAATTACTTACGATAACTAAAAAACAATAAGACTTAATTGTATTATATGATGGGTAAAATAAAAATAAAAGTCCAAATATTTCATCTAAAGCTTTCTATAATGATTTTTATAGATGATAATTAATAACACATTTACAGTCTTTTCTCAAAATATCTACCTTTTAAGTTTTTTTCCTTCAAATAAAATAAGTATTATTAATAATAGGATGCTAAAAAGACTTATTATATTAGTTATTTAGGAATTAGTATAGGAATCATCAATGTTGTTCTATTATTTACATTGGCAGAGATACTAATGTGACGAGCGCCTCTGCCGTCAGGCCAAGGGGCAAAAGATCAGGGCATTGAGAGCAATTCTAGCACTCAATGTAGGCGTAATAGCGTCTAAATAGCGTAGAGCACGGCCACGGCCTGTGGTTTTTGGAACTAACTACTGAAAATTGTGTTTCAATTTTAGAGGCCCCGAGCGAAACTTGCATCGCCCCACTATATATTTGCACTAGGAAGCCTCATATGTGGGTTCACAACGATAGGCAAGGCTCCACGAATAGATAATACATCGAGGCGGAAGAAATCGTACCCATCACAGGCACGTACCCATCACAGGCAGTCATGTAAAACAGGGCTCATTGTCCACAAGCGAGAGACATTAGTCTATGAACTACGATGTATTTTACAAGTACAAGCAGCTAGATCACACCTTGGTGACGGCCCTAGCAGTTTTCTTTTGCTGCCGTCCTCTGCGCGCCTAGGTATTATTCGCAGCCAAGGTTGCACACCACTCAACTCAA
>NW_007931031.1:0-1352 GCF_000280675.1 Beauveria bassiana ARSEF 2860
ACTTATATTAAAAGTATATTATAATATTATTATCATATTAAAACTTAAAGACTAATAATAGATTATAATATTATTAAAGATAAAAGTAATATAGTTATATTTTTAATTATAATAGAAATAATAAAAATATAGTATAAAAAGGTAAAAAAGTTAATTTTTAAAATTACTATAAAAGAACCTAGCCTTTTTATTCTTAACTAGTAAAGTAAGGTATATAAGAGTAGTTAATTCTAACTAATATAATAACTATTATAACGTTAAGAGCTATCTTTAAAATTAAAGATTATACATTAATAGTCTTACTTATTAATACTATTATTACCTATAAAAACTATTATAATAAATACTATAGCTACTAGTAACTAGCTTATTAATTTCTATATTTTATCAGTTAATTTCTTTATCTTATTTATTAATTCTTATATATAATTTATAAATTTCTACTTTTCTATTACTTTATATAAGTTACTAAGTAGATTAAAAGATATAGCTAATAGATAAAGAAATATAATTAATAGTTAGATATTATAGAATTAGCTTTAAAAAGGTAGAAGTAATTAGTAATAAGGATATTTCTATATATTTATTAGTTATCTAGTACTTATAAAACCTAAATAGCTAGTTCTAACTAAGTAAATATATATACTATATATAACCTATATATAGCTATAAGTTACTAGTAACTAGCTAATACTAGCTACTAGAAATTAAGCTTTTATATTACTATTACTATTACTATTACTATTACTATTACTATTATTTATAGATATAATATAAAACTAGTTTATTTAAGTATTTTAAGCTTATAAATAATAGTTTAAGTCTTCTAGGTCTTTAATAGTAGTTTTAGGTAATTCTTTTAAGTTATTATCGTTTTTAAAAATTTAAATAGTTTTTATTATAAGTTTAGTATTATTAAAATATTCTTTAAAAATTAGTTCTTACTATTTTATTATTTTATTAATAAGAAGGTTTTTAATATAAGAAAGCTTTAAAAGCTTTTTATAAATAATAATATTAGCTTTTAAATAAACTTTAATTTAAGTAAAGAAAATATAAATACTTCTTTTAGTTTTATTAAATACTTTAAGCTTTAAAAACTTATATATATTTTATATAACTCTTTAAGTTAAATTTAAGTACTTTAACTTATGTAATTAAAGTTATAATTTATTAATATATTTACTATATTATTTATAGTAAATTAATAACATTTTTTATTTATAATAGATAAGATAAAAAACTAATTATTTAAAGTTTTAAAGATAATTCTTTAAATAAGATTAATTAAAATATAATGATTATTTCTTTTTATTTTATAATTACTTTATCTTTTAATAATAAATTAAATT
>NW_007931032.1:0-1351 GCF_000280675.1 Beauveria bassiana ARSEF 2860
TTTAATAACTAGAAATATAAGGTATTTCTTAATTTTAGTATTATAATTAACTTTATTAATAATAAAGTAAAGTTACTTATTTAAAAAATAAATAATAAATTAACTAAAATAGCTAAAAAATAAAATAAAATTATAGTTTAATTACTTTATAAATTCAAAGCCTATAAATTTAAAATAACTTCTTAAAACTTAGTTTTATTATAATAATATTATATTAATTAACTAAGTATTAGTTAATTAACTAGTTATTAAGTTTATTAAAATTATTATATATAATAATACTAGTAAATACTAAAAAAATATATATTATAAAAAAGTCTTTTATATATTAAAATAACTTATTATTTTATTACCTAAAAAATAACTTAAAAAAAAAGCTATATAATAAAGTAAAATAATATATATATTCTATTTCTATTATATTATATACTTAACTTAATTTATAAGTTTTTTATTTATAAAACCTAGGTTATTAGCCTATTAAAAATAAAATTAAACTACTTTATTTTCTAATAAAATTATTTAAGATATTTATTTATAATTTAATTATATATTCTTTATTAAACTTAGTTATATTATAGTATTTAAGAAATAGTATTAAATAAAGGTTATTAAATATATATATTAAATAGTTATAGGTATTTTAGGTAGTTTTAAAGAACTTACTTTTTTTTATTTTTTAATTAAGAAAAAGTAATAAAAAGTAAAACTATTACTAAAGTTAAGTTTTAGTATAATAGCTATATTATATAAGATTTAAGTAATAATTAAGAAAATATATATATTATATAAGGTTTTTTATTACCTTATTTATTAATTTAATTAGTTAAGGGTTTAAATTTACTTATAAACTTATTTTTTAGGTCTTTTTTTTATATTAATTAAGGTAAGTATTTTATTTTAATAAATTAAGTAATATTATAATATAATAACTAATAAAATAAGGCTATTATATACTAGTACTTTTAATATATATTATTTATATTATAGAGGATAAAAAATAGTATTATATAATAAAGTAAAGTTAAGAGAATTAATTAATTAATTAATTTTTTAATTTAATATACTAGTTATTTAGGTAAGGTAATATTTATAAATATCTATAAATTAGTAAGCTACTAGTACTTATATTAGTATTATAAGGAAAAGTTTAGTAAAATAATATATTATTAAAATATAGTTATTTTAAATACTTTATTTACTATTAATAATACTTTAATTTAATAAAAATTTATATATAATATTTATTAATTAAATAAATTTTATTTTTATATAACTTTTAGTTAATAAAAAGATATATTTATAAAAATATTAATTTTTAAAAATAATATACTTTAATATTTATAATAAT
>NW_007931033.1:0-1324 GCF_000280675.1 Beauveria bassiana ARSEF 2860
ATGTCTTAACCTATTATAATTCTTTAAGTCTTAACGCGACGACACGATGACGATATTTTAGTACGCTTTCGACGTAAGCGAATCCTTTTACACTAAGGTCCTGATTAACAGTCGATAATCTTATAAAACACACACCTACCCTTAGAGGGACGATATCTTCGAAACCTGTGTTGTGTATGACTTAAAGGTCTTGTGTGTGTGGTACCTACTGCTGTGGGCTTTTTTTGCGGTTCTCCCTAAACATTATAATATTTATTTTATTTATAATAATAAGGTTAATTATAAGGCTTAATATATCTTAAGGGATATTATTTAATAAAACCTCTTTTATAACTATTATATACTTATAATAAGTAAGGTTTACTTTTATAATAAAAGTAGCCTTAACTTAAGATAAGTTCTTTATATATTTTTTTATTTTTTTATAAAAGAAAAATACTATATCTTTAAAGAAGAGGTAATATATAGTTATAATAATATTAGCCTAAAGTACCTTATTTATTAACTTAATAATCTCTTTTAATATCTTTACTTTAATATTATTTTTATAATTTTTATATTAATAATAATTTTATATTTATACTTAATTAATATTAGCTTTTCTAAAGTCTTTATTTAGGCTTAGGCTATAATTATAATATAAGTTATTAGCTAAGGATTACTTAGCTAGGTAAGTATTTTTATAATAATTTCCTTTATACTTAGGGGGGTTATAGCTAATATATTACTAATATATTACTATCTTTTACTAATTTATTATAAGAGTAGCTTTATTATATCCTAGGCCTTTTTTAATATAAAGAGAAGAAGTTCTTTTTCTAATTTTTTATTATATTTTAGTTATAGCTAGTTTATATTTATATTATCCTCTTAAGATAGTTATATAGTCTATTAACCTTTTTTAATTATAATTTTAATATTTAGTAGTACTTTTATTATATTAGTATATTAGGATTAATCTATTCTTATATTACTATTAGGTTATAAGTTATTTACCTAGAAGATAAGTTAATTTTAATTTTATCTTATAATTAGGTATAATATAGGCATATCCTAGGCTTCTATAGCGAAGATATTTTATATAATATAGTTAATAAGTAAGTAATATAAATAAGTAAATAATATACCTATACTAGAAAATACTATCTTTTATCTTTATATTATAATTACTTAATAACTTTAAATAAAGAATACTTTTAATAAAAATAATATAATTCTTACCTTATTTACTATTAAGAAAATCTATAAAGCTAAGTATTTATAAAATAATATAAATTTATAATATTCTTATAATAATAATCTAATATTAATATAATAATTAAAG
>NW_007931034.1:0-1321 GCF_000280675.1 Beauveria bassiana ARSEF 2860
AAGGATTTTAATTAGTTTTAAATCTTTTTTTATATAATAATTAAATTATTAATAGTTAAATATTATATTTAAAGGCAAAGTACACTAGTTTTTACTACTAAATTAGATAGTAAACGTCGCTACCTTTAGTAGGAAAAACTAGTAGGGCGGCTCTTTTCCTAGTAGGAATGTTTATACCCCTCCGCTATTATTATATATATTCCCCTACCTACTTAGTCCTACTTACTCTCTTAATATAAAAAAGTATATTTAGCCTTTACCTCTTATCTATTAAACTATCTTCCTCTCTTTTTTATTTTCCTCTTTAACTATAGTAGTTTATAAAGATATTATAAATACTCTTTAGAAGGCTATAAAGTAGTATTATTAAGATACTACACTATATAAGGAAGTATAAAAGAATATACTTATAGCTAAAGACTATTATACCTTATAATAGTAGTTAAATAGTACCTACTTTATCTAGCTATTTAATATAGTAATAACTAAGTTAACTATTTACTATATTAGAAAGAGATTTATAAGGTATATTACTTAGTAAAAACCTCTTTTTTATAAATATACTAATACTAATAACTTTAGATTTTATTATATAAATAAATATAATAACTAGTAGATAATATTATAGCTATATTATTATAATAAGGGATTTATTATAATATTCCTTTACTAGATTTATAAAATATATTTCTAAAAAAAATATAAGAGATTAAAGAAAAAGACTATAAACTAGTATTAATATAACTTTAAAATACTTTACTACTACTATAATAAAGGTAAGGCTATTAACCTAAACTATTATAAGGAAATTAGAAAGGTACCTAACCTAGAACTAAGCTATTTACTTTACTCTAGACTAATATTACCTAATATATTTAGTACTAAACTTAAGAATAAGTTTAATTTAAATAATTAACCTAGATCTAAACCTATTTTAAGTATAGATAACCTTCTTTTAGGTCTTATATATTATTAATTATATAACTAAAGTATATTTCTTACTAAAGATAATTACCTTAATCTTCTAATAATTATACTTTTCTAGGTATATATAGTATATTAGCTAGTAGAACTTATTAATAGGATAAAATATAGAGAGGCTAATAACCTAATACTAGATAATTTTAATATAGAAGATATTAGTAATTAGGTAGTAGATAATATTATAGTAGCGGGAGGTAGAGAGTCACTACCTAGTAACTTAGGTGTTACGAACGCTGCTGCATGGATGCGGGGCTACGCCGGACCGTCTAGGTAGGCACGCCCGTAGCCTGGTTAGAATATAAGGTCACGTGATAGCTTATTAGATTATAAAGATAAG
>NW_007931035.1:0-1307 GCF_000280675.1 Beauveria bassiana ARSEF 2860
TGGTCCCCCATGCAGCAAATGAAAATGGGCAAAACGTGTTTTCTCCCAACATGATAGCTATCTGAGGATGGCCGAAGGCGTGAGTTCTGCCATTCTGCAAGCACAATGTCGACACCAACGTCCTTTTCGTCGTCTCCCGCTGCGACGCCGTCGCCAGCTCCTACATTAGCAGGCTCTTCGCTGTCAAGTACATCTGCTCAATATTCCCATCCTCCAGATGAGTTTGTCCAGGACGGCATCACATACGTGAGGCGCGGGAGAATCGCAAGCAAGGGGTACCGACTGGGCTCGTCACATATCTGGAAGTATGGCCTCCAGTATGTTCGAGGTAGTGATAAAAAAGAAGTGTATTACTGCCACGAGTGTGTGGTCGGCAAGCACGAGCAAGAATTGTTTGTCATCAACGGCACTACGAGAGTCAGGAGTCATCTTGAGCAAAAGCATCAGATTGACTCCTTCACTGGCATGAAGAAAAGCTGCGCACAGAAATCGGTTTTTGATCAGCAAAAGGATGGAGCTGCTTCCAATGTCTTCTTCTGGAAGGACTCGATTGACAAGTTCAAAGAGTTGCTCATCCGCTGGATTGTATGCTGCCACATCGCCTTCTTTCAACTGGAAAATCAGTATTTCCGGGAGCTTCTCTTCTTTCTGAATCCCGCGTTGATGAAACACCTGCCCAAGGCAGCGCGGACGATTCGAAGCTGGGTAATGAATGCTTTTGTGTCAAAGAAGCAGCAACTTATGGAGGAGCTCCGCCAAGCGCGCAGCAGAATCTCTATATCTTTTGATCTCTGGACCTCACCTAATGCTTATGCTGTTCTTGGTGTCGTAGCAATGTGGATTGACGCCACTGGTAGGCGACGATCTACTGTGCTAGGCATGCGGCGTGTCTATGGCGAACACAGCGGCGAGGCGATCGGATCCATCATTCTTGAGTTATTTAAAGAATACGACGTTGGCGGGGAGTTGGTTGGGTACTTCATGCTAGATAACGCATCATCAAACGACGCCGCCGTGGAGTTCATTCTCAAGGACCTTTGCCCGTGGATGAGCCCTAGGGAGCGTCGCCATCGGCGGCTTCGCTGTTTAGGCCACGTCATCAATCTCTGTTGCCAGGCGTTTCTCATGGGCCGAAACTGTGAGAAATATCTCGCAAAGCTGGAGAAGCATCATCTGCGCGGTGATTATGCAAAGGTGGAGGAGCTGTGGAAAAAGTTTGGGTGTTTAGGTCGCCTCCACAACCTGGTGCGTTACATCAGGCTCACCCCCCAACGCCGTGAAGAATTTGCTTCAGTCGTGATAGGCGG
>NW_007931036.1:0-1272 GCF_000280675.1 Beauveria bassiana ARSEF 2860
TCCTCGTCTTTTCCCTGGTAGCACGGGTTCTCATAATTGATACCGTAAAACCCGAAATGGGTGTCGCGGATGAACACCTACATAATAAATTTACCTGGGTGCGGCCAAAAATAGCTTGTACCTACTAAGTACCATTTTTTATTGCCCTTAACAGGCTTAACGGCTAGTTGTCGCGTAATGCTTTACTGAATTTTTCACCCAAGTCATTACTCTGGGCATAAGTAGCTTGCATCTACTGTCTTAGACTACCTTCCTTATTTGTTAGTTCGCGCCTTGGCTAGCCAGGCACTGTTAATCTTAGCCCTGATGCACCCATATTTGGTGGGAATTACCCTTGGATTTGGTGGCAATCTTGCAGGCGTTGTTAGATGTCTGGGTCGACCGTCTGAGCGTCCACACCGTTAAAAACCAAATACTTTGAATTCCAAATTTCAACGATTTTATTCTACTTTTTTGGTTCTTGGATAAAATCATCGTATATTTATGGCGATTTGGGTAGGAGTTGATGAGATTTGCATGGGATCTTATGAAAATCGATGGAAGCTAGTGTAGAGGTTACGGTGTTTATACTGTTGCTGGTTGGGTCGGTTGCTAATGCGCTTCCTGCTTGTTTTATTCGTGTTGCTGCTGGTACTTGTTGTGTGAGACTAGATGGAAATGGAAGATTTTAGTTTCGAGAATTTTGACAACTATTATGACTATTGAACCTAGAAGTCCTAGCGTAAATATCCCCGCTGAATTAATTGAGCCGATCTTGAAAGACCTGCGAGACGACTCCCAGTACTGCGACTGAATGACTGGGAATGCGACAGGCAATATGATAGAAGTAACCCTATCTGCATCCATTACGATTTCGTATGGAAGTGTCCCTCCGTGGAAATATTAGGCGACGGCCGATTACCGGAAACGATCAGCCGGATGATCTTGTTCATGTTCCGAGCGATGCCCGGAAAGAACATCCTAAGCATAGCTTGAAAGTACTGTATATAGTGGTACTATGAAGAACACTAGTACGCTGTAGAGTAATCAGACGATAGACCCACGATGATTACCTTTCCTGAACGAGACCCGATTGCAACACTAGACTCTGACACAGATGAGCAGTGCGGCTGAAACTTAACTGGAAGCCAGAGCAATTTTCTCCCATCCCATGTAATCCAATCTTCGTCGATTCTAATGCCAGAACTCGCCACAGACAATTGTGTTCCCTTAAGAGTGCCGCTAGTGATGGCAAAAGCACCGACATCGCTTAGTAAGAAAGAGCCATTTCGG
>NW_007931037.1:0-1269 GCF_000280675.1 Beauveria bassiana ARSEF 2860
ATAAGATTATTAAAATAGTTAGATAAGTCTTATAAGCTAGGTTTATAATAAAGAGATAGATAAGTACTTAAAAAGGAGGTATTCTTATAGCTAGGTAATTTAAATCTCTACTAATTAATTTAAGTAATAATTTTACTATTAAGAGTTCTACTCTTAATAAGACTTTATACCTAAAGATATTACTTATTATTACTTTATAATATCTAACCTAATTTACTACCTAAAAAATAGACTAACTATAAATTAGGATTAAATTATTATTATATTTTAATTAGTCTTATTTAGTAAGTTACCCTTAAAACCTTAAGTAATTAACCTTTTATAATATCTATAATAAGTAAAAATATTACTAACTTTATAACTATAATTATAAACTTTAATATAAAGGTTAAGTATCTTAATATATAATTAAAGAAAATAAAACTTTAAAAAAAAGAAATACTTAAAAAGAAAGTTATAATACCTAAGTTTCCTAAACCTAATATATTTAATAAAATAAAGGAGGATATTTAGACCTTTCTTACCTAAGCTAAAGCCTATTTAAAGATTAATAACTCTATTAATAAAGAGAGTACTAAAATCTTTTATATTAAAAATCTCTTTATAAGTAAAGTACTAGAATAGTAAGAGCTAACTCTTAAAAACTACCTTAATAATAAGGAGCCTAATAATAATATTATTTATATTTTTAAGAAATATAAATACTTTAAAGATACTTTATAGACTATATTTAGTAACCTAAATAAAATATAAATTATAATATATAAGCTTAAATTCTTAAAATAAATAAGGTTTACTTAATACTATATATATAAATTTTAATATATTACTAATTATATTAATTAAGATAATAATAACTAAATAGAACTCTTTTATAATAGACTTAAAAAAGATATAAAAGATAAAATTACTAAAGAAAATTAACTTAATAAGTTTAATAAGTTTATTAAGAGAATTATTAAAATTAATAATTAACTTTATACTAAATAACTTAAATATAATAAAAGGGGTATAAACTACTAAAATAACTCTTGATAATATAACTAGGTAAATATAAAAAGATATTAAAATAGATTTATAGCTTATAAAACTTACCTAGGCTTAATAGAACTTAATATTACTAAAAAAGAAAAAGGAAAAAAATACTATAACTATAAAAAAGCTAGATACTTTATAAATAAATATAAAGTACTTAAGAAGTAGTAAAAGCTAGTAGTTAAAAGATAAAAAATAAATATAACTAATTATAAAAACTTATTTATTTAAAAT
>NW_007931038.1:0-1265 GCF_000280675.1 Beauveria bassiana ARSEF 2860
CCATAGCCGTGCAAACAGCCAAGATGATGATACGGACAGGACTCCTAGGCCAGTTCCAGGCGGTCCCATCCACAGTACTCCAATACACTTAGCGTAGACGAGTGATATCGTGTAGATAGAAGCAGAGGAGGGCCAGGAAAGGTCTGACAAGTCAGAGACACAGAACTGCCATACATGGCCACCTGTATGATAGAGTTATCTGAACCGAAAGCAAAACCGACATCTGACCAGGACAGAGCTTTGCTTTCGGGGCAAAGAACGACAACATCTGTAGGTATATAGAACGCTGCATAGCTGCTTCGATAGCGGCTGGGACAGTCTATGAATAAAGAAGAAGAAGAAGGACCCACATAGTATGAGCATTGCTCTTAATCGCGATTTAGTCCGCGTTGTGCTCACCACTGCAAGGTATGATTCATTTCCATCGCGCCAAAAATTCAATGAAAGCATGACTCGCCCACAACTCTGGAACCTTTTCCGATAGTGGATGCTCTCTTTTCGTACTGGCCGATGTATTGTTGCGATCTAACTAGCTTCTGGTGCAACTATATGTGTAAAAATTCAAGGTTAGCTCAGAAGCTAAAAGAGTGCCTAAGAGAAGCCACACAGTGCACGAATAATAGTTAGTACGCATATCTCCTCTGCTCGCCATTTTGTGCCTACATGCGTTACGGCCTCGGCGCAACAAACTGCCTCCCTGACTAAATTTAATCAAAACCTGACAAGTCTCCGAGTACTGGAGCTTGGGCATCCCTGAATTCTCAATACATTGAATATATATGCATGTGCTGTCGCTGAAAAAATTCTTTTGTGCATGACTAGATTCCTAATACATATCGCATATACTGTTCTAAAATAGTTAGTGAATCCACACAGTATCAATAACCCTCTGTTCGCACGCGGTACTTTGGAGTTCAAGACTACTAGCGAAATTACGATTTACTGTGTTCCGGCGTGGCAACCGCGACGCAGACCTCCTCTCTACAATAATCAGTAGCATGACTCATGCTGGGCACTGTGTCTAGGAAACACACGTATTTAACTTGATATATGTACGTGTCCATCGTTAAATATCTACGAAAGCAACAAGTAATTTGCATTCTACGAGGGGAAGGTGAACTTTCCCAGCTAGCTAGAGTCTTAGCGGCAGATAAGTAGTCTAGATGGCTAGCACCCAGTTCAACACGTCCCAGCTGGACGCAACGCCTCATATGAGTTTTGCTTCTTCGCGCGTTGAATTCTAATATGTCCAGGCCAAGTTGGTC
>NW_007931039.1:0-1252 GCF_000280675.1 Beauveria bassiana ARSEF 2860
TATAAATATATATTTTTAAGGTTATAAATAAGTTTATTAATAAATATTAGTAAGTTAAAAGAATTAGATATAATTTAAAAGATTATTTTTTATATAAAATATAAAAGATTTAAAAAAATAAATAAATATAAATAGTTAAGTAAAAGATAAAATGAAAACTTATAATAAATAGAAAATAAAGGTGAGAATATATAGTTAATAATATAATATATATAGTTATAAAAGAGTTTTTAATATATTAAAATAATTAATTATTTTATTATTTAAAATATAACTTAAAAGAAAAAGCTATATAGTAAAGTAAAATAATATATATATATTATTTATATTATATTATATATATAACTTAACTTATAACTTTTTTACTTCTAAAACCTAAGTTATTATAATATTTAGGGAGAACTATAAAAAGCCTATAATAGTAAATATTAAGATTTAAAGACTTATAATAGGTTATAATATTATTAGCGAAAAAGGTAATATAACTAGCTCCTAATTATAAGGGAAATAATATAAATTAAGTATAAAAAAGGTAAAAAGGTTATTTTTAAATATTATAAGGGACCTAGCCCTTTTTATCTTAGCTAGTAAAGTAAAGTATACTAGAATAGTTAATTCTAACTAATATATTATTAGCTTTTAAAAAATCAAATAACATTTTTTATAGTTTAATAAAATTATTTAAAATATTTAACTTATAATATAATTATCTACTTATTATTAAACTTAACTATATTATAGTTTTAAAGAAATATTATTAGGTAAAGATTACTAAAGATATAAATTAAATAGTAATAAATATTTTAAGTAGTTTTAAAACCCCTTTTATTTACTTTTTATTTAAATAAAGTAATAACTATAAATATTTATAGATTAGTAAAACTAGTAGTATTTATATTAATATTATAAAGAAAAGACTAATAAAATAATATATTATTAAAATATATTTATTCTAAATACTTTATCTTTTACTAAGAATACTGTAATTTAATTAAGATTCATATATAATATTTACTTATTAAATAAGCTTTATTTTTATATAACTAATAATTAATAAAGAATATATTTATAAAAATATTAATATTTAAAAATATTATAATATAGTTAATAAATAAGTAAACTAGATAAGTAAATAAGTTCTTTTAGTAAAGCTTTTATCTTTTAACTATTAATAATTTAACTATAATATAGTTAGTAAGCGAGTAGTATAGATAAGTAAATAGTATACCTATATTAGAGAATACTATCTTTT
>NW_007931040.1:0-1231 GCF_000280675.1 Beauveria bassiana ARSEF 2860
CTTAACTTTAAAGTCTATAAGTACTTTTATTAATAACTAATTAGAGGTATTTACTTTAATATAAATAAATAGTAAAGACTACCTTACTATTATAATATATCTTTTATTAAAGATATAGTTTATATATATATATTAATATAGGTAAGACTAAAGATAAAACTTTCTTTATCCCTTTCTCTAGTAATTAGTAATTATAAATATATAAAAACTACTTTTATTATAAGGTTTAAGATAACTAAATACTTTTTTTTTTAAACTAAAGATAAGTACTTAAGATCTTAATTATCTAAACTCTTTCTTTTAATTATAATTATATTAATATTTATTATTAATATAATATTTTCTTATAACTAGTTAATAGTCTTTTATTCTTTAATAAAATATATTATAATTATTAATATATTAGGCTTTTTTATATTAGTAGATATTATAAAGATTATCTTTATTTTATAAATTTTTTTTATTATATTAAAGACTTTTTATATAAGTAATTACCTAATTAAAGGATTATATTATATAACTTTTATAACTATTATACTAATTTTTTTATTTAAGATTTTATTAATAACTTATTATTTTAGATTAGTAATAAATAGGTCTTAATACTTTAGTAAAGGATCTTTAGCCTAGTAATCCTTAGTTAAAACTCTCTAGTAGTTACTTTATAAATCCTCCTTTTTAAAGGGATTATTTAAGATTTAAGATCTCTTTCTTAAATATATTTTAATATTTATTATATTTATAATTAAGTTATCTTCTAGGTTATTATTATCTTAATAATCTAAAAAGATTATATATATTTTTAGGCTATTTTCTTTTTTAACTAGTAATAATATCTTTTAATTACTAGATAACTTATTTTATATATTATTAACTTCCTTTTATTTATCTTACTTTAAGATTAACTTCTTCTTTAAAGTTAATTATAATAATAAGACTTACTTTATAAATCTTAACTTTAGAAACTTTAATACCTAAAATATTATAAGCTTTTAAATTAACTATTTATTTTAAAAGTAAACTAATAAGTAAAAAGAGATAAGATATTTACTTAAACCTCTAAGAGATAGTATATAGATATTAAAATTATATATATAAAAGTAAATTATTATATTAGTATTTATAAAATTATAATTATTTAAATAATAGTTTTACTTAAAATAATATTAATAGTTTTTTTTTATTTTAGATATTATTATATTAATATAAGAGTCTTAATTACTAAGACCTT
>NW_007931041.1:0-1217 GCF_000280675.1 Beauveria bassiana ARSEF 2860
CGACTGTACCCGGAGGCATCCAGTGCTCTGTGTAAATCTGCCGCATCAATGACTGCTGGTATGCGATGTTGTCGTTCCGCTGGGCTATAGCCACGTTGGTTTTTGAACAGCCTGATCAATCGCTTTACGTTGTTACTGTTCGCGTTGATTGAGTTCGGAAAGTCTAGGATGCTGAGTTGAACCTCTGCCGTACCAGCATGCTTCAGGCTTTTCTCCGCACATATACGGTGCGATACCGCCTGAAATCCACTCCGAGCCATGCTGCAGAATAGTTTACAGCGTTCGTCAATTCTGAGAGAAAAAGGATGCAAATTGTCCGGTGGAAAAGAGCCTTCTTATACTCATGCTGCAAATCGTTTTGATGACACAACCTTTACCATTCTCCACCAGTCTTGTATAAATGCGCGGCGCCCACACCTAGTCCGCGTGGCAAGCTGCTTTTTTTTTTTATCCAACACGACAAGCTTCCAGTTGCAATGAGTGTGCAATACAATAAAATCCGAAACTCAGAGATCAAACTGCAAGATGTGAAGGCACAAAATATACCTTTCGCAGACGATGCAATGGTCATGAACCGCAATACGCCGACCGGGGACCCGCCTGCCCCCAAGCGACTTAAGAAAAAACTGTGTTCACCTACGCCAACGGACGATCGCCTTGTGTCATTCGAATTCATGCCCCTCGCACTATGTGAAATTGCAGGCAATCCTCTTCTGAATGATGTACGACTGGCGTCGGTAGTGGGACAGGTATGCTCCTTGTCTGCGATTGAACCAATCCGCCGCTAATCTCGCGCAGATCGTTGATGGGCTTCTGTACCTAGAACAAAATGGTCTCGAGCACTCGAGTCTTACCTGTTCCAACGTCTTAGTAGACTTGTTTGGCAATGTTAAGATATGTAAGCCACGCCCAAGCCATGAAACAATCTTCCCTACTAATCTAGACAGGGAACCAGGAACACATCAAACTGTCGGCCGGGAGATATCAACATGTCGAGGCTCTGGGGGAAATTATCATGTACCTTGCTCATGGCCAGGCCAGGGATGATGGGATTGTGGGCCTGGATGAGCCCCAGCGATTCCCGTTGGCATTCGATTTTCTCTGCGCCACACAAACAGCATCCAAATTAAGCACCGTTACTGAAGTAAGACACATAGGTTTTTTTTTGCAAGACCAAGATTGTACTGACTATTGTAGAACGCCTTACTAAAGCTTTC
>NW_007931042.1:0-1212 GCF_000280675.1 Beauveria bassiana ARSEF 2860
GGCATAACCAGTTACTCTGCTCCCGCAGAGTGCTTTTTGTAGATAAGATTCGTTCGGCGGCCACCAGTGGCAACTGCATCGTTGGTACAAGGCAGAGGTGCGACTGCGTAAGCAGCATGGATGTACTTTAACATGCTGAAGTTTACATTGATGGCAATGTTGATACAATGTATTTATGTAGTTTTCTAGACTCACTTCTCAATGATAGATTGTACCTGGCGCAAACAATTGCTAGCCTGTGCTGAAGTATGGCGTAAACGGTATTAATAGCGTGCTCGCCAATATCTTTCCCACCAGAGCCGTACCCGCTACGGTAAACAAATGACCTTCAACTATTCTCGATCTTTTCTTTTCGCCTCCATTCATATTGACCACAATGCCACTAAATATTTCCGGCGATCAACAAGCGCGTCGGTCAGGTTGCATATCATGCCGCTGCCGCCATTACAAGACAAAAAGTCAACCAGTTAAGGCTGCATATTTGCCACGTATGATAAAACTCTATACTATAGCGGCCTGGTCTGCGCACAGCACGGCTAAGGTGAACTTGCCTAAAGTTGGTTGTAATGGCTGAACGCAGCTATATGCGGTGTTCCAGGTATATCACGCACTACACCTGAAGAATATATTTTTACGCTAATTTTGAATCGCAAATCAAGAAGAAATGCTATTGCCTGGTTTCTTAGCATGTGTGTGTCTGTCTCGATGGAAAATGAAAACGCCGTATGAGGAGCAAGAAGTCTAACCAGTCGCAACTCTGACGCTTGTGATGGATTGATGCATGCGGCAGAAAAAAAAACAAATTGAAAACGCGAAAGAACGGACTTTATATGGAGCATTCAAGGCTTGCTACAATTAGACGTGAACAATAAAATACAAGGAGAAGCAAACTATTCGCCAGGACACTAGCTAAGACGCTTTAAAAAAAATGCTCTGTTCTTCCCCGATGCTTCACGTTTTTGTGGCAAACAATGCATTTGGTTACGTGTGATCTTGAGATACGAATTTGAAAGCATACAAAGCCTCTCGCGGTAGCTGGGAGCGTAGCTTAGGGCCCTTTGTGACGACCACTGCAGGTGTCACATTATGTGAGGCATTTAGCTTTCATTGATTCTGTTGCTACAGGAAAAGGCGAAACTAATGTCCCTTTTTTGTCAAATAAACATAATAGTTAGCAGCCATTCTGAGCTGCAGCGTAGCGCCACTAAGTAT
>NW_007931043.1:0-1206 GCF_000280675.1 Beauveria bassiana ARSEF 2860
GCCTTATAGTCTAACGGTATAGGCGTACGTTATACTAGGGTTCTAATATTATTATATAAGTTTTTATATATTATTTAGTAAAATACTTAATATTAAGGTAAATAAAAACAAGTATTTAATATTATTTAAAATAGGTTACCTAATAGAGGTTTTTTATTATATATATAATAAAGTTACTTTATAAGATATAAAACCTAGCTAACACTAATAAGAAGAGACTATATTACTAGTTATTCTAAGTATAAGTTATAGCTAATAAATATACTTATATAAATAGGTTATATAGGAGATTCTAGAATAATAGTAGAGTTTTTTCTAAGTTAAAAATTATATCTTTTTCTTTATATATAACTATAATTATTCTTAGTTAAAAGATAAAAGAATAAAGTTAATAATATACTTCTTTCTTCTATATTTTTCACCTATATACTTGCTTCTCAATTATTATAAACGAAGAAAGGATATAAAGTAGCTGAAAAGGTAGCCTAAGGATATAACTAGGTAAATACCTATAAGTTACTAGATTAAAATAAGAGGTTATATAACTAGATTATTATAAAATATAATAAGTTAGTTATAATCTATAAAAAAAAGATTACTAAAATTACTAGTAATTTAAAGTAATCTTAGCTTATAATAAAAAGATAAAGAAATACTTAAAAAAAGTATTTTTATAATTAAATAGTCTAAATCTTTATTAATTAATTTAAATAATATTTAATAATTAATTTTAAGAGTTTTATTTTTAATAATTTCTTATATAAAGATATTACTTATTATTATTTTATAATATATTAACTTAACTTATTACTTAAAAAAGAAATAACTAATATAGTTAATAAGTAAGTAAGCTAAATAAATAAGTAAGCTACTCTACCTAACCTTTTATCTTTTAACTATTAATAATTTAATTATAATATAAAAGAAATATCTAAAACTAATTAAAATCCTCTTTTTTACTAGTTTCTATATTTATAATATAAATATATATATTATATCTAGTCTAACTATATATATTATATTATTAACTATATATTTTAACCCTTATTTTTTAATTATTATAAGTTTATATTTTATTTTTTACTTAACTATTTATATCTATTTACTTTTTTAAATCTTTTATATTTTATATAAAAAATAATCTTTTAGTTTATAATCTAGTTTTCTTAACTTACTAATATTTACTAATAAGTTTATTTATAATTT
>NW_007931044.1:0-1201 GCF_000280675.1 Beauveria bassiana ARSEF 2860
ACTTATTAACTATATTATATTTTACTTAATTAATTATTTTATTATTAGGTTATTATTAATTTAAAACTAAATTATTTTTATATTTAAGAAAAACCTTAAGAGTTTAATAATCTTTCTTAAATAATTAAGGTTTTAAAGCTCTTAAACTAATAATTTATAATCTATATTATTAAAAGCCTTAGCTATATTTAGTTATAAAAGAAATGTTATTTTATCTTTAGCTTAAGTTATTTTAATTACTTTTATTATTAATATAATTACTATTTTTATTAATTTTTACTTTTTTCTTTTTATTTAGTTATTAAAAAAAAGTAATTTACTTTTATTATTATTTTAATATAAGTAACTAAAAACTTTTCTAATAGTTTATTTATAATATTAAAGAGAATAATTAGCTTCTAACCTTTTACTAAGTAAAACTATAAAAGTATCTTACTTAGCTTTTAAAGTACTACTATAATCCTAAAATAATATTATATTAAGAAATAGTTAATATTAAAGGAAATATTATAAAGATTTACTGAAATAATAATAATTAAAAAGCTTAATATCTTTAAGAAATTATATAAGATTTTATTAAGGCCTAAAGTATTCTAAGGTATATATCTTTTTAATATCTTTACTATTTTATCTTTAATAACTTATATTAGTACCTTTATTAGGTCTTAAATAAGTAAAGTTTTAGTATTAGTTTCTCTTATATTTAGCTTAAGGCTTTTTATTAGTTTAGAAAAGAACTTCTTTATTAAAATCTTAGTTTTTTTTTAATTACTATTAAGATTATTAAATTAAGTTAGTTTAAACTTAATATAATATTAAAGATATACTTTATAATAAACTTCTTTACTTACTTATATTATTTTTATAAAACTAATATATTTTTAAAGAAGTTAAAATATATTTTTATATTACTTTTTATATAATAACTAAAGCTTAGGCTTATATTATTTTTACTTTTTATATTATCTCTTAATTTACTTAATTTTATATTTTTTAGGCTTTTTATTATACTTATTTAATATTTAAGATAATTACTTATACTGGTTTAGTTTATTATAATAATCTATATTCTTAAAAGAAGACTATTTTAAGTATTATATATTATATAATCTTTTATAAGGTTATTAATAACTATTAGTATATAATTTCTATATTATAATATAGTTAATAAGTAAGTAGTGTATATAAGTAAGTAATATAC
>NW_007931045.1:0-1145 GCF_000280675.1 Beauveria bassiana ARSEF 2860
ATTAATATCAAGATAGACGGTCTAAGCCTCAGCTCAGGTGGCGCATCCGGTAATTTACAGCTAGTGTGCGGCACAGCACGAAGGAAGTCTGACTGTTTTGTGTAGTTGGCCAGCCGGTGCTTGTGGTCGGCAACGATGCTGGCGAAGCCACAAGCATCATCGACGGCGCGATCAGCCGAACAGACCGCAACGCACCCCAGTACGACGGGCCCTACAGTGACTTCAACATCAGCTATTACATGGCCAACATGAACTTGAGCGGAGGGTCATCCGGCAGCCCGGCGTTGGGTGAAGATGGCTTGGTGCTGGGGATGGTTTCGGGGAGGCGGACAGATGGCGCGATATGCTTCCTTCTGCCGACGGGTCCCGTTTTCCAAATCTTATGCCGTCTACGCCAAGGTCAAGACGTGCCCCGAGGTGACATCCAGTGTCAGTTTGTGATGAAACCAATCTACGAGTGCAAGGGTTTAGGGCTGGACTCGGGCTGGGAGGAAAGACTTCGCCGGCAGATTACGGCGTCAGGTGGGCTGCTCGTCGCAAGTAAAGTTTTGGTCGGCGGCCCGTCGTGCGGGAGGATTCTACCAGGGGATATTCTTCTCGAGGTGAATGGGGCTGTTGCGCTCCAGTTCGACGAGCTCGAGGATGCATTCAACGACAATGTGAACGGCCAGGTTTCTATGAGCTTGCTCCGAAGCGGGCAACTAGTTCTCGGTATCATCGACGTCATTAATCTTCACCACATCATGCCAAAACGTCTTGTATCGTTGGGAGGCCTTTTCTGCCATGATGTAACGTACGTGCAAGCGGTCAACATGTCTGTGGCTGCTCGCGGCGTCTATGTGGCCGAGTCCACGGAGCCGATGTTGATTGGCGACGGCGAGCCTGGCTGGATCATCCAAAGCCTGAATGGTCAAGCCGTCTCCAGTCTGGAGGGGTTTCTTGACCGTCTGAAGTTGCTTCACAAGGGCCAGGCCGTCGTGGTGACCTGCGCGCATCTCGAGAGCCTTCATCGACGCCGCACTTCCGTCCTCACACTTGATGTTCCAAGTGGGATCACCGTGTATTCTTTGGATGGGGCGACGGGCCTCTGGCGCAGCGCCACGACACATCTGCGCCCGATGCCGCCGGCGGCGATGCACCACCCC
>NW_007931046.1:0-1136 GCF_000280675.1 Beauveria bassiana ARSEF 2860
CGTACGCCGTTGCTCGCGACAATCTAGCGCCCACACCCTCCCAATTAGGCTCCCCAAGCAGCGCCCACAGCATGGTGGGCCACCGGTTACCTGCGCTCACTGGCGCTGTGTAAACCAGGCTGCAGGCTTCGTCGCAAAACTTGCACTCGTATGCCCGATTGAGGAATACGTCGGCAATCGACCGCTCGACAGGGCTGCAGAGCCAGCTGCAGAGCCAGCTGCAGAGCCAGCTGCATGAGGGTTCCATCAGGTGACGGCATTCGCGTTCACGCACCGAAAACGCCGATGTACGCGCTAAATGCATCATCCTATTTAGGCGCAGAACCTGCTGCGGCCCTGACAAATAACAAGAATTGCAGTATTTCAGCACGCCATCACGTTTCAGCTACCCGGCCTGGTCTAGAACTTAATGCGCTTCTCGCGAGCGAAGTGCTCTGCTTTTTCTTACCGTGCCTTGAAGCTCCACACACCTAACATTTATTACAAGCCGACACGCACTAGTAAGCGCAGAAAAAATTCTTTAAGGTCTTCGCGGCAAAGGTCGGTCAACCTCACACCTATCTAATGGCGAGCACGATCGTACCGCCTTATCGAGGTCATGGCACTTCGACCGTGCTATTGGCCAATTCCTTGCAGCCCTCTTGTGCTTGCTCTCGTTTCTGGCCAAGCCTCTCGCAGGAGGCGTAGGATGCGTTGCCAACGTAGAAAACGTTATCGCTGATTAAAGAAGCCACACACGATGCACTTAGCTCCGCTTAGCCTAGGTAGACAGCCCGCCGCGCCTAACTCTATCGCTCTAGGCCTACTATAGAAATGCTGCGAGAAAGGAGACAGTCCACCTAACGTTAAAAAATACTCTTATAGTTAAAGGACATCCCTACGCTAGGACACTAAACGAACGAAGAAGTCTAGCTGACTTACGAATAGGGGTGCTTAGGTTCTCGGTCAGACTATTAAGCTCATCCTAGCCAAATCTTGCGGGTCGCCGCTAGCGGGTGGTGACCGGATCTACTCGGTGCCCTAGGGGCGGACACGAAATCCACTGCCAAAAAGTCGTTGCCTGATGAATCTATCGCTTATAGAGCTACAGCGATGCGGATAGCTCGCGGGGAAGGGATCGTAGATTTACAGATCTA
>NW_007931047.1:0-1136 GCF_000280675.1 Beauveria bassiana ARSEF 2860
CCTTAATTATAACTTTAGTAAATTATTTTCTTTATTTCCTATTAAAATTAACTAGTATTAAAGAGTTTTTTTTTTATTTATTTATTTTATTATTTTATTTTTATTATTCTTATTTATTTAAATTTATAATAAAAATTATAATTATTATTTTTATTTAATATAAAAGAAGTAATAAGAAGTACTATTTTTAAAAAGAAGTAATAAGAATTAAGTTTATAATCTTAAAACTCTATTTATAACTATTATTAATTTTTTTCCTAAGAGCTAACTAGTTAGAAGATAAACTAATATAACCTCTTAATTATAATAACTTATAATAAGAAGATATTAAGAAGTTTTTTAAAAAGGTCTTAAACTTCTTTAATATCCTAATAAAAGATTTAAAATAGTATATTATTATATATTATTAATTATATAAATTACTTATAAACTCTAATTAAGCTAAGGAATTAGAACTTTTAGTAATACTTAAGATTATAGTTTAAGGCCTTAGAAATTTTATTATAGTTATTTCTTTTAAATTTATAATTAAAAGATATTTAGTCTTTATAATAAAAGTTCTATAAAATATTTATAATAAACTTAATATTAATTAAAAGATTATAAAAAAAAAGGTATTATTTGAATATTATCTTAATAGTTTATAATTAAAATAAACTAAACTATTAAGTATTAGGTTCTAGGTTAGTATTATTAACTTTTTATTTTATAAAAACTTATATAATAAAATATATTAAGTTATAATAGTATAAATAAAAAAGTAAGAACCCTTTAGTATTTTAATATTATTTATAAAAAGAAAGGTAAAAAAGTAAAAGTAACTAGACTAATATTTAGATAATAGCTTACTAATCTTTATTTTCTTTACTTATTTTTTATAATTTATTTACTAACTAATAAATAAGTTAATAATTAGTTTTATAACTATTTTACTATTTATAATATAATATTACTATTATAAAGCTATTTTAGTAATATACTAGTTAAACTTTTTAAAAAATAATAAGATAATAAATTAAATATTTTAATTAATAAAATAAATATAAATTATAAAGGTCTAGTTTTTTAAGTATTATTTATTAAAGCTAGCTTAAAACTTTACTAAGTTAATTAAAATAGTTTTTTTAAAAATAAAA
>NW_007931048.1:0-1131 GCF_000280675.1 Beauveria bassiana ARSEF 2860
CTACCTAATATCTTAAAACTAGATAGTGTTATTTTTATATAACTACACTACCTTAATTTTAATATAAATTTTTATATTACTATTATAATCTTAATATTATAAGGGCTAATATTTATTATAATAATTTTTATAAATAATATACTATTATATATATAATACTTAGTATATATTTTTATACTAAAATAAATAATATTATTATTAATACTAAGTATAAGGTCTTTATATATAAGATATATAAGATTACTATTCTTAAATTAAAGGTCTAGTACTACTTCCTTAAGAGTCTATATAGTAGACTTTAAATTAAATATTAATAACTTTAATAATAGGTATTTACATAGAATATATTCTAGAATAAAAAGGATATTATAAATATAATTAATATTCCCTATAACTAGTAACTAATACTAGAGCTAGGTATGTCTTTAGAGAAAGGTCTATAATATAAGGTAATTTTTAAGTGTAGGTATATTATAAAAGATAAGAGATATATATATAAATATATCTATAAATAATATAACTAGTACTATAAGGGTATATAAGGATAACCTTATAAGAATATACTATAAGACTAAGAATAAGAGTTATAAATAGAAAGAATATTCTACTAATAACTATTCCCCTTTAGCCCTAGTAGTTATTATTTTAAAGTATAGGTTAATACTAATACTATACTTAACTAAGCTAATATAAGATATATAACTATAATATTTTTTATTAAGGTATATAAGAAAAAGGTTAAAAATAATAAGTAGGTTATAGATCTTAATAAAAGATTTACACTAAACTAATAGGTCTTATATATTAGCTTAATTATATACCTAAGGGACCTTCTATTAGATAAGTAGGAGATCTAATAACTAGCTAGCTTATATAGCCTTAATTATTATAATATATAACTAAATAAATATATTTATATTATATTTACTATACTTTATTATATTACTATTAAGGTAAAGTAATATTATATTACTAATATAATAAGATAGAATACCTTATTTAAGGTTAACTATAAATTATTAAATATTAAGTTAAGTAAACCCTTTAATTTTAAATATATATATATAATAAGGGTATACTATATACTAGTAGCTTAAAGACTTATTATTTATATTATATAATATACCTATT
>NW_007931049.1:0-1130 GCF_000280675.1 Beauveria bassiana ARSEF 2860
AATTAATTATTAGTTAATAAATAATTATTACTTACTTAGAAATTAGTATTTATTATATATAATTAGTTCTAAAGTAATTATATTATATTATTTCTAGTAAATAATATTTAGGAATATTTAATAATATTCCTTATTTTTAATAATATTACTACTATTAAGAAGGGTAGTAATATTATTAATATATATATAGTAATTAGGGTTAAGATATATATAGAAGTATTATTAATTAAGGTATTATTAAAGGTTTAAGTAGAAGAAGTACTAGCTATTTATACTAGTAAAAGACTAAGGTAAGAGAGGATTAGAATAAGTTATAAACTAATTAGTAATATATTATAAAATAATAAACTTATAGTACTACTAAATTAGCTAAATTATAATATATAAGAAGATATATATAATATATAATTAGTCCCTTAATTAAATATAATAATAATTTAATAAGTAAAGTTATATATATTTATTAGTTAAGAAGTAATTTATAATAAGTTAATAATTAGTTATCTAATTATATTCCTTTAAGTAGTTATTATATTTACTTTTTATCTTTTTAGAATAAGTACCTTAAATATCTTAATAAAAATAAAAGAATAATAGCTATCTTATTAATTATATAAAGTATAGACTATTTTACTAGTATATTAATATATATACTATATATATATATTAAATAAGTATAAATAGGTCTATTTAAGTAGTTACTTTTAGTAAAGGCTATATTAAATCTATTATAAGTAATTAGTAACTAGTTAATAATATATTATAAAGTATTTACCTTTTTCTAAGGGGTTTTAAATTACCTTAATAAAAGCTAATATATAATATAGGTAATATTAAATATAATAATATCTAGGTATTTAAGGAGTAAAAGAGTAAGTTAAATTTAATTAATAGATAAAATACTAGTAATAGACCCTAAAGTATTTATAACTAATTTATAATCTAGGTTTTTAGTAAGAGAGTAAGATAAAATAGTTACTTATTTTATTCTTATTATTATTATAAGGGAATTAATTTAGAATAAGTTAGGAAGAAGGAGAAAAAAAGGCGTTATAAAATAGATAAGAACTAGTTAAAAAGGGTTTTTAAAAGGCGGTAAGATATAGGGTAAAATAACTAGTAAGATTATA
>NW_007931050.1:0-1128 GCF_000280675.1 Beauveria bassiana ARSEF 2860
TTATTACTACTATTACTATTACTACTACTACTATTAAGGATAGGGATAGGCGTTTATATAATAATTTATTAATTAATTATTATTAATTAGTTTAGAAGTAATTAGGAATATACCTTTCTCTTACCCTTTAGCTAGGGCTAAGGCTAAGGTATAAGCTCCTCTTATATAATTAATTATTAGTTAATTATATAAGTAATTAATTAGGAAGTAATTATAAATATACCTTATTATTATTATTAGTACTATTATCTTTATTATCTTATATAATTCCTTATTAATTAATTATATATTAAAATAATTAATAAGTGATTTAAATATATATTACTATTAGTAATAATAGAGTAAGAGTAGGCGTAGGAGGTAGAGTAAGTGATAAAGGGGGATAACTAGGAGATATATTATTAATTAATTTATAATTACTTTATAAGGAATTAGGACTTATAAGGAGTTTATTATTATTACTATTATTACTTTTTATTAGATTTTATTTAAATTAATTAACTAGAGGTTATAAACTAATTATTAATTACTTATAGTCTTAATAATAGGTATTATAAAGTTAGGCGCCTAGAGTAAGGAGATAGGGCTAATAGCTCTTATAACCTTATATAAGGTATTAATAACTAAGGTACTATTAGTAATTAATTAAAAAAAACCTAAAATAATTAAAAATTAATTATTAGTTATTAAATAAAGTAATTTATTATATTAAGAATTAATTATATAATTAATTTAGAATTACTTACTAATAAGATTATTAATCTCTTTAGTATTATTAGTACCCTAATACTATTACTCTACTTAGGTTTTATATATACTAATATAGTATATATAGAGGTTTAAATAATTTAAGAATTAATTAGATTTTAATTATTAATTAATTAAAAAATAAATTAATTAAGAACTACTTACCTTATTATAAAAGGAGCTATTAAGATATTACTAGTAATAGTATAGCTCTTTAGATATAAAAATTAATTTACTATACTATTATAAATTAATTATATAGTTAAATTTAAATTAATTAGGAATTACTTACCTTATTCTTTTATAAAAAGGGGAAATAATTAATTAGTAATTAATTATTATTATTTAGATATACCTTATAGCCTAAGGAATCTTAAAGAG
>NW_007931051.1:0-1120 GCF_000280675.1 Beauveria bassiana ARSEF 2860
CTTTTTAAATAAATATCTTTTTAATATTAAAATTATTAATTAGTAATAATAATTTTAACTACTTTCTAATTTTTTTATATAAATATTTATTTTATAAAATATATTAATTTATATTATTTTAAAATTAGTATTATTAATTAGTAGTTAAACCTTTTAAATACTAAGTAAATACTAAAAAGTTTATTATAGTAATACTTCTATTATTATAGCTCTTTTTAAGAAGTAGAAATTTATTATATATTAGGTTTAGTACTAAATTAATAAACTCTTTTAAATTACCTTTATACTTAACTTTAAGGATATTTAATAATTTTAAAGGCTTTTTTAATAAAATATTTATAATTAAATTCTTATTTTTAAATATATATAATACTATAAAGTTAAAAAGCCTAATATAACTTAGTTATTTTATAATTAAAAAACTAATAATATTATTAACTTTATTATTAATTTATTATTTTAAAACTAATATATTAGTTTTAAAAAAAAAATATTATAAATATATTTATATAACTAATATATTATATATAATAATCTTTAATATTTATATTTTATTTAATTATATTTTAATTTTATTATTATTTAAATATTATTTTTAAATCTTATTAAATATCTTCTCTTATTTACTATTTATATTAAAATAGTCTTTTATTTAAATAAAGAAGAGTTTACTTAAAAAATAATTAGTTTTACTTTTAGTTTAAAACTTAAGGTAATTAGGATTAGGGCTATAATAAATACCTTTTTTAAGACTTCTATTACTTTTTCTTACTCTTTTCTTTACTTAAAAACTAACTCTTTCTTTAGTAATTTTATTAAAGGCTTAATAACTATTAAATAACTATTAATTATAGGTTTATAACTAGCTATTATACTTAAGAAACTATATACCTTCTTAAGGTTCTAATACTCCTTTTACTTAAGAATTTTTAATATTTTATATTTAATAAGGCTATAACTAAAAGTATTATAAAAGAACTTTATAATTATTATTTTTTTTTAATATTAGTAATTTTTCTTTTTAAATATTATATAATTTATAAGTTTAATATTTACTAATACTTTATCTAGATTCTAAATATACTTTACTATATAGTATTTAATATTTAGTAAAAACTTC
>NW_007931052.1:0-1117 GCF_000280675.1 Beauveria bassiana ARSEF 2860
ATTAATTAGTAGAGATCTAGACTACTTAACTATAAGAATACCTCTCCTTTAAGTACCTATCTATATCTTTATTATAAAGACTAATTACTTTAATTATTTAACTATTTATTAATCTCTAATTATAGTAATTAATAAGTAATTTATTAATTACTCTTAATATAGTTATATAACTATATATTCCTTTTTTTTATATCTTATCTATAACTAACCTTATTATAGTATATATCTACGCCTTATATAAGAGCGTTTATAATATTATACCCCTCCTCCTTTAGTCTTATCCCTAAGGCTATAAAATAAGCCACCTAAGTAATTTAGTAATTTCTCCTCCTATATCCTTATATCCTAATATACCTACTAATTATATTACTAAATAAAAGTTAAAAGCCTCTTAGGTATTATCTCTTTATTATAATAATCTTCTTATAACTATCTTTATAAACCCCTTTCTTCTAACTATACCTTCTTATATAGCCTATAAGGGTTATAGTATTACTTAATATTAGGTTTCTCCTTTAGATTCCTCTTAATATATAAAGTATATTTATCTTAATTTATCTTAATATAATATCTAAGGTATTATACCTACTTAACTAAAGAATATTACTTCTTAGTATATTAAGCTTAAGTATAAGTTAAAAGAGGTAGAAGAAAAGGTTTTTTACCTTTAAAAATAAAAGAAATTATAATTTAAGAAAATAATATATATAGTTATATATAGTATTAATAATATTAAAGAGTTAAAGTATATAGAATAAAAGGAAGTAAAATAACTTTAGAAGACTATAAGGGTCCTTCCTACTCCTTTTAAAGATCTAGATCTTACTTTTATTTATTTTTTAAATATTAAGGTTTAATATTAAGTTACTAAATAATACTTATATAATTAATTAAGATATATTCCTTAAGAATAAAACTATTTAAATAAAATAAAATAATTTATAAGATTCTTAATTAGTTTTTAGGTATTTTTAGAGTTTAGATATTTCTTTTATTTAATAAGATAATAATAATTTTTAATATTTCCTTATACTTTAAATATCTTTTTAATTTTATATTTATTAGTATCTTTAACTATAATTCTTATAGTAAGTATAGAATTATCTAGTACTTTCTC
>NW_007931053.1:0-1114 GCF_000280675.1 Beauveria bassiana ARSEF 2860
TCGTCGTGACCTCGTCTCTGAATCTATGCCACATTATTGCCGTCCCTGAGGCCTTCAATGGCGAAAGAAGCTTTGACTGCGCTTTATTTGTATTCAGTTGTTTCTGTATGCCTGACGCTATGTCGGGGCGCGGGTAACTTGAGGCCGAGGGTCACTTTTCGCTGCGACAGACGCTGTTGAAAACGTCAACACCGTGGCACTGGACCAACGCCCATTGTGGCTGCAGCCTGATAGGGAGCCCTTGCCGTGGACGAGAAAGGACAGGGGTGTGTTTCTACCGCTACGCGTCCATCGCTGTTACGGGGCGTGTTTTATTGAATGACCATTTGGCTGCTTCTAGCCACATAAAATACATGTAATAACGTTGAGAAGCGCCGGCGTGCCGGTCTTCAGCCTTCAGTCATTGCGCTTCTTGTCTTCGCTGCTCCTATGTGTAGGCGTCAAGCTGGTACAAGGCCGCATTGCTCCGCGTCTCTCTTACAGCGGTTTGTCGAGGTATGTGTGAGCCACACCGCAGACTTTTGCAACGATGGCCGAAGTCCTGTGGATGGGCAGTATCCATTTATGGCGACATGGTTTTATGTTTGCCAGCCTTGCAGCCCCAAGCCACCAACAGCAACAGTGACTGAGTAAATGATCGCGTTATAGCCCCTCACCTCGTGTACCAACGTATCAGTACCAACACTTGCACTTTGCGGACCAGAGCCAGCGCAGAAATTGAGTAGAAGCGAGGACGAAAACGGCCATCCTATAAATACCGCCTCTCACCCTCTGTTCCCTGACGCGACAACAACTTTCTCTGGCCAACATTTCCAGCATGGGCAGAAAAAGCGCTACCGACCGCCAAGCGGGGGCCGCCAAAAAGAAGCGCGCCCGTGTAGAGCAACACGCCTCTGCCGCGCCCGGCTACGGTGGCACTAACCAGCTCCTTTTTACCACGCAGCAGTCTCGTCCGTCGCGCATATCACATGAGCAAAATGTTTCTGCCTCTGGTTCCGTGCGACATGGCCAGCAGCCAGATCACTTCATGTATGGCTCTCAGGCGCAGCCAGCGACGGACGGCACAAACACGGAAAGTGACGGAACCGGCTCCGAGGCCAGCCTGGCAGGCAAC
>NW_007931054.1:0-1108 GCF_000280675.1 Beauveria bassiana ARSEF 2860
TTTATATACCTTTTATACTCTTATATTATTAGATAATATAAGTATTATTATAATTAAAGGTTAATAGTTTTATTAAGACTTTAATAGTTAAAGTAAAGGTAATATTTCTTTAAGTAGTTTTAGTAACTTTAGTTAGTTATATTTTACTAAAAGGATTATAAAAGTAAGTAATAACCTTATCTTTTATCTTTATAATTACTAGCCTTTTAATTTATAGTTTTTTAATATTACTTAGGTTAATAATACCTTAATCTTTACTTATTTATCTTATCTTAATATAATATACTCTATTATTATAGCTTATTATAAGCTATTTACCTAATATCCTAATATTATAGGTTAATATAAGCCTTACTAGGGTTATAATTATAAGTATTTAGAGTAATATATTTAAGTTCTTAAGGTAAAGGTAACTTATTATAAGATATTATCTTTATATTAGTTATTTTATATTTTATTATAAGAGCTAGGCTCTTATAGTTTATTTACCTTATAATTCTTAATATACCTCTAGTTCTTTTATAAAAAAATACCTTAGTCCTTTCCTAGTCCTTACTTATTAACCTACCTTATTTCTTAATTCCTAATAAATTTATAGATTAATAACCTAGTACTCTAATACTAGTAAATAATTTAGGTATAACTTACCTATAGTACTTTTAACTAGTATATAAGGATTATATTAACTTAGGGTAAAAGAAGTACTCTTAGTATTAGGGTAGCCTTTTATCCTCTTATATTCTACTATAAAGTAATTTAACTCTTTATAGTTACTAGTATCTTAATTATAGGTATCCTAGTTCCTTTATAGATATTACTTTAATCTTTACCTAGCCTTATATTTCCTAGGTTATAGCTTATTTCTTAGACTAGGGTCTCTTATAGGTTATTAGCTTATTTTTCTTTTAATTTATATTTTAGTTTAGTAATAAAACTTTCTTAAGGTTATCTAATTAAATTAATTAAATAAGCTTAAAATAAATTATCCTTAAATTCTTCTTTTTATTAAGCTTTTTAGCTTCTTTAATAGGTTTTAAGTTCTTATTATAATAACTTACTAATACTTTTATTTATAATTAAGAGTATCTTAATTATTAGTTAAAGTTTC
>NW_007931055.1:0-1107 GCF_000280675.1 Beauveria bassiana ARSEF 2860
CCTAATATAAAGATAAATTTAAGGTAATATATAAATAAATAAGTTATTAACTTACTTACTTATTTACTTATATTTAATTTAAGTTTATATAAGAAGAGGTCTTTTAACTAGACTTACCTATATAATAACTTAAGACTAAAGTTACTTTATAATAAGAGCTAAAGTCTTCCTTTAAGTACTCTAGTTTTTCCTTAAGCTTATTACTATAGAGGTACTAAATAAGCTACTTAGCCTAGTTAGAGTATTATAATAATAATAATAATAGTAATAAAGATACTTGTATTTATATATAATTACTATATAAAATAAAGTACCTTTAAAACCTTAGATAAGTTATTATATATACTTATTTACCTAGTAATATAGTATTATCTACTTAGTATTACTTTTAATAATTTACTTTTTTAAAATTAAAAACTATAAAACTATTTTAATTATAATACTTAATATTTAAAAAACTTAAGAATTAGTTAAATTTAAATATAAGTTTAAAGAACTTAATATAATAAACTAAAAATTTAAAATAAAGATAATCTTTTTAAGATTAAATAAAGTAATTTTAATATTTTAAAGACTACTTTAAATATTTATTTTTATAATAAACTTATAAAAAATATTAAAAAATATAAATAAAAGTTTTTTTTAATAATATATATAATATTAGTTTTTATAAAATCTTTACTTTATTATTTATAAACCTTTTTAAGTAAACTAAAGTAACTAATATTTAAAAATAAAAATATAAAAAAATATAAAAAAATATATAAAAAATAAAAATTTTATTTTTTATTAAAAAAACTTAAATATAATTAAATAATAACTTTTAAAATTATTTAAGATATAAGAATAATAGTATAGTTAATAAATAAGTAATATAAGTAAGTAAGTAATATATCTATACTAGAAAATATTATCTTTTAACTTTATATTATAATTACTTAATAACCTTAAAATAAAAAATACTTTTAATAAAGAAAATATAATTCTTACTTTATTTATTATAAAAAATCTATAAAACTAAGTACTTATAAAGTAATAAAGATTTATAATATTTTTAAAATAATAATTTAATATAAATATAATAACTAAAGTTTATAATATAATTAT
>NW_007931056.1:0-1096 GCF_000280675.1 Beauveria bassiana ARSEF 2860
TTATAATAAACCTTACTTAAGTTATTATAATTTATATATATTATAATATATATTATTTTAAATATAATAAATAATATTTATAATATTTTAGACTAATAATAGTTTTAAATAAAGGTTTAAAAGATTATATTTTATTTAAAATAGCCTAAAGTTTATAACCTATATACCTATTTAATAAATATTATTATAAAAGGCTTTTATATAAAAATTTATAACTATCTTTAGAATTATAAATAACTAAATAATAATATAAAATAATCTATAATTTATTCTCTTAACTTAACTTCTAATTAAAAACTTTATTCTTTTATTAAAATAGCTTATAACTTAATATTATATATCTAGTCTAGTTTTATTACTAAGGACTATAATAAGGTAAGGAGATTATCTAAGAAGAGGGGTTAGCCCTAGTTTATTATCTATTTATTTACTATTTTTATAATATTTATAAGTTATAAAATAACTACTAGTAACTTATTAAAACTATTATTATAAGTTTCTAGTCTACTAAAAATATTAGAATAGTTTATAAAAATATTAAAGTAATAATAAAAATAATATTAAAATATTAATAAGAATTTAGTCTATCTTACTTATTATTTAAATAATACTTATAACTAAGTAAAGTATTTTAGATTTTTATAGTTTATTAATATTATAAATAGTAATTCTTAGCTTTAAAATTCTATCTCCTAAGCCTTTAAGTATATAACTATTATAAATAACTCTTAATTATAAATTATATAATTATATTTTATTAAAGTTAATTTTATTAAATAATAAATAATTAATTAAAGTATATTATCTTTATTAACTTATAAAAATAGTTATTAAGGCTTACTCTTAAATAGTTTATTTTTATAATAGTTTCTGAGGTTAGGTTTTATAATACTAGATATAAGCTTTAAAGAAATAATATTTTTAGCTATTTAAATATTATATTTTTCTTAGCTCTTTAATAAAAGAAGACTTCTTTTTATATTAATTAAGTTAAGGGTTTTATTATAATAAAAAAATCTAAGATAAATTTATAATAAAAGTTAATAAATCTTAAAAAGCTTTATATAATATATAATTTAGTTAATATCTTTTATTT
>NW_007931057.1:0-1092 GCF_000280675.1 Beauveria bassiana ARSEF 2860
AGTGATCCCACTTGGAACATCAAGTCTGAGGACGGAAGTGCGGCGTCGATGAAGGCTCTCGAGATGCGCGCAGGTCACCACGACGGCCTGGCCCTTGTGAAGCAACTTCAGACGGTCAAGAAACCCCTCCAGACTGGAGACGGCTTGACCATTCAGGCTTTGGATGATCCAGCCAGGCTCGCCGTCGCCAATCAACATCGGCTCCGTGGACTCGGCCACATAGACGCCGCGAGCAGCCACAGACATGTTGACTGCTTGCACGTATGTTACATCATGGCAGAACAGGCCTCCCAACGATACAAGACGTTTTGGCATGATGTGGTGAAGATTGATGACGTCGATGATACCGAGAACTAGTTGCCCGCTTCGGAGCAAGCTCATAGAAACCTGGCCGTTCACATTCTCGTTGAATGCATCCTCGAGCTCGTCGAACTGGAGCGCGACAGCCCCATTCACCTCGAGAAGAATATCCCCTGGTAGAATCCTCCCGCACGACGGGCCGCCGACCAAAACTTTACTTGCGACGAGCAGCCCACCTGACGCCGTAATCTGCCGGCGAAGTCTTTCCTCCCAGCCCGAGTCCAGCCCTAAACCCTTGCACTCGTAGATTGGTTTCATCACAAACTGACACTGGATGTCACCTCGGTGCACGTCTTGACCTTGGCGTAGACGGCATAAGATTTGGAGAACGGGACCCGTCGGCAGAAGGAAGCATATCGCGCCATCTGTCCGCCTCCCCGAAACCATCCCCAGCACCAAGCCATCTTCACCCAACGCCGGGCTGCCGGATGACCCTCCGCTCAAGTTCATGTTGGCCATGTAATAGCTGATGTTGAAGTCACTGTAGGGTCCGTCGTACTGGGGGGCGTTGCGGTCTGTTCGGCTGATCGCGCCGTCGATGATGCTTGTGGCTTCGCCAGCATCGTTGCCGACCACAAGCACCGGCTGGCCAACTACACAAAACAGTCAGACTTCCTTCGTGCTGTGCCGTACACTAGCTGTAAATTACCGGATGCGCCACCTGAGCTGAGACTTAGACCGTCTATCTTCATATTTCGAATGCTTTCCGGGTCGTACTTGAGAAAGGCAAAA
>NW_007931058.1:0-1090 GCF_000280675.1 Beauveria bassiana ARSEF 2860
AAAACCTAAAACTTCTATAATTCCTTTAAAAATATTTAGTTATACCTTATACCTAAGATTCTAATATTAAGATATTACTAAAAATATCTAATAAGGTCTTAAATTTAATTACTTATATAAATCTAAAGTTTTATAATACTAAATATTAATATAAGTAACTTATTTAACTTAAATTATATATATTAGCTAAGAATATATAAAAATATATAAATCTTAATATTATTTATATTAAGAATAATTCTTATAAAGAGCTAGAAGATAAGTTATAAAATAAATATATTTTAACTTTTAATCTTTAAAATATTAATACTTAAATTAAGGTTTTTATATATAGAGATATAAGAGAAAGATAAAAAGAAGAAGTAAAAAAAATTATAAAATATAAAGATAATCTTAATAAAGTTTAAATATAAGTAATAGAAATAGTTAATATTAATTTATATAAAAGAACTAAATTAAGTATTAATTTAAAAACTAAATCTAAAAAACTATTTTTAGAACTTAAGATATTAAAAGAATATATTAAAAAGCTAAAATTAATTATTATACCTAATAATTAAATAATAAAGAATAATATTATTAGATAATATTAAGAAGTCTTAGAAATTATAACTATAACTTTAAATAATATAGAATATTAGTTATAGAAATAGGAAAAGGTATATTAAGTAATATAATTATATAATATTTTAGAAATTAAAAGAATAATTATAATTATAAATATTTTAAAAGCCTTAGGGGAGAAATTAATATTAGTTTAGGCTAAATATATAAAAAGAGATATCTTAAATACCTTAGTAATAAAAAAGGAATTTTCCTATAATCTTAAAAGTATTATAAATATATATAAAGAAAATATTAAATAAAATAAATTCTTAAAAAAGAAGAAGAAGAATATATTTCTAGTTTCTAATAATAATAACTAAAAAACTAAAAATATAAATCCCTAAAAAAATAATAATAAAAGATATAAATATTTATATAGAAAAGAAAATAAGATATATAAATAGACACCTAAGAAATATAAGGTAATTAATAAAGTCTATTTTAGAGAATTAAAGCCTAATATTAAAATTACTAAATAAAAGTT
>NW_007931059.1:0-1090 GCF_000280675.1 Beauveria bassiana ARSEF 2860
CCTCAGTTTGCCATTCAAATTGTCAAAGAAGAGTTATTACGTAATGAAATTATTGAAGATTTCAAAGAAGAAGTAATTGCTTTACTTCCAGAAAACCCTGTACGAATTGGGTCATTTAAATCTTAAGAAATAAAAAAANNCCCTGAAAACTTTGGACGGCTATCGGGGTGAACCGTACCGGGTTTGTCGGAGAGTCAATATTCTGAGAGACTATCCCGATGACAAAACCAAACTATACCCCCGAAATTAGAGAAAGAGCGGTTCAATTACTAATTGAATCTGAAAAAGATTATCCTTCTACTTGGGCAGCAATCACAGCTATTGCTCCTAAAATCGGTTGTACTCCTGAAACATTGCGTGTTTGGTATTTAAAGCATCTGGATCAACTAAATCCTGCCAAAGTACAACAGATATCTGACCAAGAAAAAATGAAGCAAATGGAACGTGAAATTAAAGAATTAAAACGTGCCAATGAAATTCTACGTAAAGCAGCCGCTTTTTTCGCCCAGGCGGAGCTCGACCGCCCACACAAATAATGGTGGATTTTATCCATAACAATAAAGATCGATATGGTGTTGAAGCGATTTGTAGAATTTTACCGATTGCACCTTCAACCTATTACCGAACTTTAGATCTCACTGACAATCCAGAACATCGAGCGAAACGAGATCTACATGATGAGTATCATGCTGAACAAATTAAACGAATTTGGAAAGAAAGTTCAGGTCGATATGGTGTACGTAAAGTTTGGCAAAAATTGAAACGTGAGGGTTATGTTATTGCACGTTGTACAGTTGCTAGATTGATGCAAAAGCTAGGTATACAAGGTGTTTGGCGTGGTAAGAATAAACAAACCACCCGTAACCGAGATGACCAAAAACGGGCAGATGATTTAGTGAAACGTAATTTTAATGCTGATCATCCAAACCAACTATGGGTGGGTGACTTTACGTATATTCAAACTCATTCAGGCTGGGTATATACCGCATTTGTTATTGATGTGTTCTCACGAGCAATTGTTGGATGGAAAGTATCTACACGGATGAATACAGATATGGTGCTTGATGCATTAGAGCAAGCATTGCATGAT
>NW_007931060.1:0-1083 GCF_000280675.1 Beauveria bassiana ARSEF 2860
TTATTAAATAAAAGATTATTTAAAAAAATTAAAAACTAAATACTATAAAAACTATAATTATAATAAATAAAGTTATTTAAGTTAATATTATAATAGTTATATATAATTTTTTATTTAAAGATATTATTTTATCTTTTTATTAAAAAGTAAAAGATTATATTAAAGATAAGTATTAAGTTAAAACTATTTTTAAGTTAAAGATATTCTTTTTTTAAAGAATTTATTTTATAATAGTTAAAGTTATATTACTTAGTAAAATATTATAAAATACTAATAACTTTATTATAATATTCTTTATTTTTAATAAAATAAATATAATTATAATAAAAATAAAATATTCTTAAACTAAGATTAATATAAAAATTTCTTTAGTTATTAATATTTATAATATTAATATAATAAATTACTTATCTAAATAAAGAATTTTCTTTAATTTATAAGTATTTTAATATAAACCTTATATAAAGTTAGTTTAACTTTTATAATACTTTTAATATTATTAATATAAATATATTAGAAAATTTTATAAAAATAAAAAAAGATATAAAAAATATATATATTAACTTTATAATAAAATTAAGTTTTATTTAATAAAAAGAAATTATATAAAAAAATAATACTTAAACTATAAAAGTTATTATTTAATATAGTTTTAAATATACCTTATAATATAATAATATTAAAGCTAAGCTTAAGAAGTTTACTTTTTTTATTTAATTAAATTTAAAGTATATTAATAATAACCTAAAAGACTACTAAAGTCTTTAAAAATATTATCTTTTTTAAAAAAGTAAATAATAAATAATAGTTAAGGAATACCCTTTTAAAACTAATTTTACCTTATCTTAAAGACTCTATATTACCTAATTAAATATACTTAATTTTAATAATATTAAGACTATAATACCTTAGCTATTAATACTTATAAGGATTTTATAATAAAACTCCTTTACTTTTAATCTTATTTTAGTTTTTTCTTATATATTATTACCTAAAGCCTAAAAAATACCCCCCCCCCCTAATACTAAACCTTTTAATAATAATTAACTTAACTATACTTTAAAATATTATTATATAAGACTT
>NW_007931061.1:0-1083 GCF_000280675.1 Beauveria bassiana ARSEF 2860
CTTTAGTTATTAGCCTTTACCTATTATAATTAATTTAGCTTTATTTTTTTTTAGAAGTATATTACTTTTTTTTAGTCTTTTAATCCTCTTCTTCTCTTTTAAAAAGTCTAGGTTTTTTAATTATATTAGTTAAGTTATTATTAAAGGCTATAATATTTCTTATTATAATAAATAACTCTCTTTTATATATCTTTTATATTTTTATATTATTAAATAATATAAGTATTATTATAATTAAGAGTTAATATTTTTTACTAAGACTTGAATAGTTAAATTAAAGGTAGTGTTTTTTAGAGTAATTTTAATAATATTTAAATAATTATATTTTATTAGAAGGACTTTAAAAGTAAGTAATAACCTTTATCTTTTATTTTTATAATTACTAGCTTTTTAATTTATAATTTTTTAATATTATTTAAATTAATAATATCTTAATCTCTACTTATTAGTCTTATCTTAATATAATATATTCTATTATCTTAGTTTATTATAAGTTATTTACCTAGTATTTAAATATTATAAGTTAATATAAACCTTATTAAGATTATAATTATAAGTATTTAAAGGTATTTTTAGGTTCTTAAAGTAAAGGTATTTTATTTTAAGATATTATCTTTATATTAGTTATCTTATATTTTATTATAAGAGCTAGGCTTTTATAGTTTACTTATCTTATAATTTTTAATATACCTTTAATTTCCTTATAAAAAAATACCTTAGTTCTTTTTTAGTCTTTACTTATTAGCTTACCTTATTTCCTAATTTTTAATAAATCTATAAGTTAATAACCTAATACTTTAATACTAGTAAATAATTTAAATATAACTTACTTATAGTACTTTTAACTAATATATAAAGATTATATTAGCTTAAGATAAAAAAAGTACTTATTAATATTATAATAGCTTTTTATTTCTTTATATTTTATTATAAAGTAATTTAACTTTTATAATTACTAATATTTTAATTATAGGTATTTTAGTTTCTTTATAAATATTACTTTAATTTTTACTTAACTTTATATTTTTTAAGTTATAGTTTATCTTTTAGACTAAAGTCTTTTATAAGTTATTAGTTTATCTT
>NW_007931062.1:0-1081 GCF_000280675.1 Beauveria bassiana ARSEF 2860
AAGTTTACAGTATGGGCAGCAACCACACGACTACTATTATAGTAAGAGTTCTCTGACCAATCGTAGCCGCATATCAGGGTAAAGGGAAGATCAGTAGTGCGCTACGCGGGAATAATTTCAGTCAGGCACACGGTGATGGGTTCTTTGAGACCTGGGAGATCGGATGTGCCCGCGGCCCCGCTACTAGGCCGGCCATCAGCTTTGAGCGCATACTACGCTGAAGATCTTTAATTCTCAGCGAGAGGCAGATGTACAAAGCCGCAGTTTGGTGGTGCTAGCGGCCATCAGCAAATTGCCGCGGTCCAAGGCTCCTCTGCCGATGGTAGCCGACGGCAGCCGACCAACCTTGAGCTACCTTACTTCTGGCACTGAGAGTTACAGAGGCAAAGCGTCGCAAGCAATACGGAGACATCAAGGAAAGCATAGGAGTGCCACTATACGGCAACCAGAGAGGCGGCAAAATAGTGGTATAAAGCATGGACAGCCAATCAGTACGTTCTATCTAGATATAAGGCAAAGCTACAGTAGGCAGCAGCAAAAATCCTGCGCGGGCTGCTGAGCAACCTGAAAAGAGCGAGCTCTGGAGAACCAAAAGGTTGGGGGGTCAAGGGTATTTCGAAGAATCAAGCTTACCACCGAATCTGTGGCTGCTGGAGGTAGCCTCCGACTTGCTCGGCCAACTGCACCAGTACAGCCTCTTACCGCCATTTAGTCGACCAGGCCCTCGTAATAGCTCAAAAAGCCCATAGGAGGCGAATAAGGATACTTTCAGCGGAGCAAAAAGTTGACACGATGGTTTTCTTCTAAATACAAACTGCGTTACAGTATGCCGATTCTGCAGCTGTCGTCGAATGAGACAGTTCACGGCGCTTGTCTGTGAGTGCTGAGGTGGAGATGGTGGTCGTTTACAGCTCTCTGGTTTTCTCAATATACCCCTTACTCCCCGGACCTTTCAAAGCACAGTCCCCCAAGACTTACCCTGCTCATGGCCCAGAGCCCAAGTATCAAGCTGGAGCGAGCTTCAATGCTGTGCACTTTTTATGCTGGGCTAGAAACCGGCCGCCGCAGGAATTTCGTCTTC
>NW_007931063.1:0-1079 GCF_000280675.1 Beauveria bassiana ARSEF 2860
TAAATATTAAAAGTATAATAGTTATTAAAATATTTATAGAAGAGATATAAGCTAATATTTAATATATAATAAAAGAATAGAAAAAAGCTACTTTAGTTATATATTATAAATAAATAATAAAGGGTTAACTAATTAAAGTTACTACTAAACTAGGTAAGCTATTAAAAAAGATACCTTATAAGAAGTATACTATAATAATAAAGCTACCTAGTATAATATTTATTACTAAGTTATTTTAAGAATATATTAACTTTATAGTTACCTTATAAATATATTTTTAGGTATATTTAGAGGACTATATAAATAACCTTAAGAAGGTTATATATATTACTTAATACTTATAAGGAGATATATAGATATAATAGGCCTATTACTTTATTATAAATTTATAAGGAATATATAGAGGCTTTATATAAGAAGATTTTAATAAGTAGTATAAAGAAGAGTTAGGGAATATAAATATTAGGGTAAGAAAGGTAATATATAATTTAATATATTATAAATATAAGGTTCATAAACTAATAAAGAAGTACCTTTATTATATAAAAAATATAATAATAAAACTACTAGACTCCTTACCCTTTATATTTTAGATTATATTAGTAATAAAAGAGTTAAATAACTAGATTTAGATAGTAATAAGTAATAGTAATATACCTACTATATAAAAGGAGCTAGAATTATATACTAAAAATATAAAGTAAATAATAAGTATACTAATAAAAATAGAGAATAGCCTTAAGTTATATTTTAGCTAACCTATTAAAGAAAGAAAATAGATAAATAATTAAGATATATTAAGACTATTATAACTAAGTAGTAAATTTATAAGGTACTTTAAGTATAAGGTAAGCTACTTTTACTAGGAGTATATAGTGTTAAATTATATAATATATAGAGGACCTAGGTATACTATAGAAAGGTATTATAGGTAAGCTCTACCCTGCGTAGTAGGTATTAAGCGGGTAGCTACTAGTAAAGATATTATAATATTCTTAAATAATTAACTATTAAAAAATATAAAGCTAAAGGAAAATGCCTAGGAAGAACCTTACTATATTATTTATCCTAGATATAAG
>NW_007931064.1:0-1058 GCF_000280675.1 Beauveria bassiana ARSEF 2860
GTGTACTTGCGAGCCGGCCATGGCTTCTCCCGAGTGGGAGCGTGCCAGCATTGGCAGGTACAGCCAGGCAGGCCCACGCCAGGGGCAGACATCACGGAAGCCTGAGGCATGCAACGGGAGTGGGTGTCCGACACGTCGACGCCAACTCAACACGCCGGGACTCGCGACACAGATTGCCCACGCAGACATTGGGGCAGGCGCGGGTGCGCCTGTCTCAGCATAATCAGGCCACTGACCAAAGTTGGCTATAATCAGTTTGCGGACGGTAAATCTGGATTTCACCCAGTTCAGTGTCCCCCAATTTCGAGATAAAAAGTCCAAACTAGGCGGGTGGGGCTGGTGCGGGGAGCCTGCTCAGCATAATTAGGCCACACTCAAAATTGGCTATAATCAGTTTACGGACGCTAGCCATGGACTACCCTGTACACAACCACCCCATCAATTTTTTTTCGCCATTGAGGCTATTTGCTGCTGCAGTTCGTGGATCTTCTGCGCCAAATCTGGCGTCCGTTGTTTCCTGCCCCCTTAGCCTGTCATGCCGCCTTTTTACAGCCACCCCACCCAAGAGAGAACGCTGGCTGAACGGCCTGGACGTCTCCTCCCCTTTGAAGATATAGAAGCTAAAAATGGCCTGTGCAGCCACATGGTGCGCCAGCAGACTTCCGTGCCTGGATGCCAGACGAATTCCCCCGTCCCCACCAGCGAAGCAGTGGCGGCTTGACACGCATTAGATTGCATTTGGACGGACAAAAACGACACCGGGCAGCCATGTCATCTCCGCGAGGCCGTCATCGAGATGACTCTGATGTGTTCGTTCAAGGCTTCGCGGCGCCATCCAAGAGAAGTCCACCATCGAGTGAGAGTTGGATTCCACAGCTCAACCCGGCTGCTTGTTGCTGCCAAGATGAAAGCTACGAGGACTGCATGTAGACACAAAGGTGCCGCGGATGACCCAGACTGCATATTCCATCCATCCATTGTTTATTACGCCCGGTGGCTTCCAGCCAATAGGGCTCACTAGCTATTATTCAATACACTTCTGACTGTCTCCCCTCATT
>NW_007931065.1:0-1051 GCF_000280675.1 Beauveria bassiana ARSEF 2860
TAATATATATATTAAAATAAAAGAATAGTAAAACTTAGTAAAGTAACTTACTTACTTATCTAGCCTACTTACTTATTAATTATATTATACTAAAAATATAAGGTAATATATATCTAAATAAACTACTATTACTTTTATATCTAGATAATTAAGTTAATATAAAGAAGGGTTTTTTTATTAGACTTATATATATATAAACTAAGAATTATATTATATTTAGAGTAAAAGCTAAGGTTTTCCTTTTAGTACTTTAGTTTTTCTTCAGCTTATTATTATAAAGGTATTAGATAAGCTATTTAGCTTAGTTAATATATAATAATACTAATAATCATAAATAACTTAATACTTTAGATATTAAGTAGTAATAATAATTTTATAAAGGTTAGGTACTTAAGAGATTTTAGTTATAAGATAATCTTTATAGTTATTAATAATAATAAAATTATTATTAACTACTTTTTCTTTACTAGTTTATTAGTAGCTTACCTTTATAAATTTACTTTATTATATATAACCCTTCTATATCTTAGCTTATCTTCTTTCCCTAAATAAATCCTTAAATTAATTTACTTATAAATAACCTTTATTAATTAAGCTATAAATAAACTCTTCTTTTTATATTAAAGCTATAACTAGATTTTCTACCCTTAATATATATATAAATTTAGCTAGGTATATTAGTTACCTATTTATACACCGCTTTTCTCTTTGTGATTGTAATACTGTGTCCTAGCCTATACCCTTTCCCTGATAAGTAAGGAGTAGAGTATAGGTTTTTATCTAGGTTAAGTATAGGATAGGCGTGGTGAGGCCCCGGAGCGGCTAGGTAACGGTTTTTCTTATACTTTTAACATTATAGAGGTACCTGACATCCCACGGGATAACAGGGGTAAATCAATAATATAAAACAATACGTAGCATGCAACATGTAATTGATACGGGCACCTACCCAGGTACTACCCTACCTACAGGTCTATCGCTGTCAGAACCCACCACACCACTCACTGGTCGCCCCCTCACGTAGGTAGGTACCTACGGAGAGGTGGGGGTC
>NW_007931066.1:0-1039 GCF_000280675.1 Beauveria bassiana ARSEF 2860
ATGACGGCTGACACTGCGTTGCCATGGGTCGCTTCACAAGCGCCGATCCATGCATAGCGGCATGGTGTCTGATTGTACCCCCGCCAAGAGCGGCTCGACAGCAATCCAGCGAGCATGAGCTGGGTGTTCGTGTTCTTGCCACGGGGTCCGTCCCGTTGCAACGAAGTAGCGGCGGTCCATCGCCCAACACAGAAACCAGTGAGCGTGTCTGCGTTGCGCAAGCATCGTTGTTGGAGCGAGTGATGGCAGGATGGTCTTCAGCTGAGACGCTGGAGGGCATGGTCGACGCCAACGCCGGCCTCGTCCTGCTGAGCGAGTGGGCGCGGGCTCGCACGCTCAACAACCTGGACGTTGAAGAGTCTGACCAGGCCGTCGTGGAAGGGTTTATCCAAAAGGGTGCGTTTGGTCCAGGCGTCGCCGCCAACCAGACAGAGACCAGCGCCGTTGCCTCGCTGTACTAGGCAAGCTTTCGGAGTTGGTTTCCCTCATCTCTGAAGACAGCCGTCACGCCATATAATGCGTGACGGTTTCTGGTCCTTGCACCATCGAAAGCGATATGTATCTGGACGGGAGACCTCCTCAAATCATGCTGAACGACATCGTGATGGCGCTCGAACTGCTGAATAGCCAAGCTCTGGATAGTCTTGGCAGTAACATGCGCGTCCTTGATATGCACCGCAAGGTTCATATATTCAAATATTTGTCGCAAGCGTGGGTGCTCGACCTGCCTGAATGATTGCTGGCTCTCTACTATTCAGTTCACCGCCAGCTTCCGGAATTCGGTTTGATCGGATTTGGTTGTGCGCCAGGGCTTGTCCGTTAGTCTCCGAACGTTTGAGGCCCATGAGGTCTGCGATAGACGCGAAGGCTTTCCTTCCCTCCTTCGTCTGCAGTGGCGTTCGTCGTCGTCCTGGCGGATCGCAGTAGCCGTGAGACTTCCAAAGGTGGTGCTCGACATTCTGTGTGCCTTTCGATTCGAATGACTGTGGTGATGATGTTTTTTGGCGCACGCACGGCATGCAGATCCATCGCCTGGATG
>NW_007931067.1:0-1032 GCF_000280675.1 Beauveria bassiana ARSEF 2860
GCTTAATTAGATCTAAAGCTTATTTTTTATCTTATAACCTAAAAGTACCTAAAACCCTTTTACTAATAACTTAAATAAAGCTTAGATTTTAATTAATAAACTCTTTTAAAACTATAAATATACTACCCCTAATAATACCTAAAGTTATATAACCTCTTATTTTAGATAAAAAGAGGCTATTAAGTCTTATATTATTAATATAAAGATAGCTAGCTACTTAATACCTACCTTTATAATATATAAAGTTAGTTAGGACTATAGACTCCTAATTTTCTATAAATTCCTAGTAAGTTATTAATTAATAAAGCTATATTTTAACTAATATATAAAAGTTTTTAGTATTATAATCTTTATAATTATTACTAGCCTTAGTAAAATAAATATATAAAGTAAAAGCTATAAGGTAAGAAGATATTATAAAAGGTAAACCTATTAATAATTATTTTATTTTAAACTAATAACTAGATAAAGACTTTAAGAAAAACTTCTTTAAAAGTATATTTATTATAAATATATACTAATATTTATAATAATAAAAAGACCTCTAATATTATACTTATTCCCTTAATAAAGAAAGAGAGTTAGTATTAACTTAATTAAAATATAAAGATAAGATAATAGAAGTTACTAAGTAAAGGGTAATCCTCCCTTTCTAGACTATTAATATTTTATAACTAATATAAAATAATATACTAGATAAAAGACTATTTAAAGAGTCTTATTTAATAATGCCTTCTTATATAATAATCCCCTTTATCTTAAATAGCTTAACTATTACTAATATATAAGATAAGGTTAAATTTACTATTTATACTTTCTAAAACCTAATAAGCTTAAAGGCTAAAGAGTTAAATAAAGTATACTTAAAGAATTAACTTAAGTTAAAAAAAGTTAATAAAAAGAAGGTAGTAAAGATTATAAGATAGTATATTAAGAAGAAGGCTAAGAATATAAAGTTAGTTATAATAGAAAAGGTAAAGGTAAAAGTAGCTAAAAGTATATTATTAAGAGAATAGGCCTAGAAGTATAGAT
>NW_007931068.1:0-1022 GCF_000280675.1 Beauveria bassiana ARSEF 2860
TTTTTTTTAAAGAATTTACTTTATAATAATTAAAATTATACTATTTAATAAAATCTTATAAAATATTAATAACTTTATTATAATACTTTTAGTTTTTAATAAAATAAATATAATTATAATAAAAGTAAAATACCTTTAAGCTAAAACTAATATAAAAACTTTTTTAGTTATTAATATTTATAATATTAATATAATAAATTACTTTTATAAGTAAAGTATTTTCTTTAACTTATAAGTATTTTAATATAAACCTTATATAAAGTTAGTTTAGTTTTTATAATACTTTTAATACTATTAATATAAATATATTAAAAAATTCTATAAAAATAAAAAAAATATAAAAAATAATATATATTAATTTTATAATAAGATTAAGTTATATTTAATAAAAAGAGATTATATAAAGAAATAATACTTAAACTATAAAGATTATTATTTAATATAATTTTAAGTATATTTTATAATATAATAGTATTAAGGCTAAGCTTAAAAAGTTTACTTTTTCTACTTAATTAAATTTAAAATATATTAATAATAACTTAAAAGACTATTAAGGTTTTTAAGAGTATCCTCCTCTTTAAAAAGAGTTAATAATAGGTAATAGCTAAAAAAAATACCCCCCTAAAGTTAATTTTACTTTATTTTAAGAACTTTATATTACTTAATTAAATATACTTAATTTTAATAATATTAAGATTATAATACTTAAATTACTAATACTTATAAAAATCTTATAACAAGACTTTTTTACTTTTAAACTTACTTTAACCCTTTTTTATATATTATTACTTAAAATTTAAAAAATACCCCCTTTCTTAATACTAAACCCTTTATTAATAGCTAACTTAATTATACTTTAAGATATTATTATATAAAACCTAGCCTTACCTAAATAAATAAATAAAAATCTTTTTATAAAATACTTATAAAAATAATAATAATATCTAGTTAACTATTTATTAAAATAATACCTTAAATATTATTATAATTTAAGAAGTATCTTTAAATAAAACTACCCTTTA
>NW_007931069.1:0-1021 GCF_000280675.1 Beauveria bassiana ARSEF 2860
TTTATTTATATTTATATACTAAAACTTTACTTTTACTACCTTAATAAAAAGTACTTATATTATTACCTAAAGAAGTATTTTATACTTATAATTTAACCTTATAAAGTATAATTATATATTAAAGTATTTAATAATAGTTCAATACTACTTAAGAGTTAAGAGAGCTATAGTTATTAATTAACTAATAAAGAATTAAATTATAACTTAAGAGTATATATTAATATAAGTATATATTTAATATTTAAACTAAAATAACTTTTTATACTTATTAAGATATTATAAAAAGTTTAGTCCTAGTACTTCAAAGTTCTAATAATAATAAATATTTTTAACTTAATAATAGTTAACTTTCTCTAAAAAAGCCTATTAATAGAGGTTATATAGTTAATTTTTTAATATTAATATATACCTTTTTATATATATATAGTTATATAAATAACTTTACCTAAAGTTTAATATTAATAAAGTTTTTTATATATTTTTTTAAATAAACTTAATTATATAATTAAAAGCTTTTTATTACTTATTAGGATTTATATATTATTACTTTAGTCTAATATTAAGTTATATATATTATATAATTCTCTTAAAGATATTAATTTTATTATAAATAAAGAGGTTTTAAGTAATAGATTTATTATTATATTTATATATATAAAAATAAAATTAAATTTACTTAAGTAACTACTTATACTTATTATTTAATATAAAACCTTATTTTATAATTTTATATTATAATATATAATAATTAATTTCTAATTATTAATAATTATTAAATAATAAATTTAACCTCTTTAATATATTTATAAGAAATATATAAATATAATATAAGATTATAATATATTTATAATAATCTTTAAAAATAATATTTAAACTAAGCTTTTAGTTTTAAATTTACTATTAAAAAATATAAATATTAATTAACTAGCCTTCTTTATTATAAAAAAATAACTAAATATAATTATATATTTTAATAATAAATATATTTTTTTAAAGCTTTATTAAAATAAAGTTATATATA
>NW_007931070.1:0-1004 GCF_000280675.1 Beauveria bassiana ARSEF 2860
CCTCTCTTCTTTTCTCCTTTAAATACCTTTAATCTTAATAATTAACTAATATTAATATTAAAGTAACTATAATATGTAGTTCTATATTAAAGAGTTCTATATAGGTAAATATATAAATTATAAGTAGTACTATTTAGACGAGCCCTCTTTACTAACTAGGTTACCCTTATACTTAAATTTTATAGGCGCCTATACTATAAAATAAGTATCTTTTTTGGTATATTTTTCTTATATATTTTATATAAAGTTCTCTAATAAAAGAATAAAATATTACTTTAAAAAAATTAGTTTTCTAGAATCTTATTTATTATAAAGTTTATTTAGATTTCTTATAAAGAAGAATATTAAGTTTTAGTAAAGAAAAAGCTATTTACTTTTTACTAGTAAAAGAGGTATAGTTTTTTATAGCCTTACTAAAAAAATACCTCTCTAAGCTAGGTAATACCTATAAATTTAAAGTATAAGGGTTATCTAGTTAGTAAAAAGGGCTTATCTAAATAGTACTACTCTAAATTATAGGTTTAAATCCTACTAGAGGTACTCTATTTAATTCTCTACTAGCTTATCTAATCCCCTAAAAGTCTAATATATTAAAAAGATTATTTAAAAAGATTATACTTACTATATTAATATATTTAGTTATAGTTAAAATTTAAAATAAAATAAAAAATAAATAAAAATAAAAATATATTATTAGATATATATTAACTAATAACCTATAATAATTATTATATAGTTAATATATAAATATATATAGTTATTATAAGAATAATCTATAATTATATATAATAATTATAAGAATAGTAGAATATTTTATATTATTTTTATAAATAAAAAAGTTAAAAACTTAAAAAAAAACTTAGATTATATAATTAGGTAAATATAAGAAAATAATAAAATAGATTTATAGCCTATAGAACTTACCTAGGCCTAATAAAACTTAATATTACTAGAAAAAAAAAAAGAAAGAAATACTATAACTATAAGAAGACTAGATACTTTAT
>NW_007931071.1:0-1234 GCF_000280675.1 Beauveria bassiana ARSEF 2860
TCCGGGTTTTTAAAAACCCGGAATTCAAACCCTTCGGTTCCAACTTGGATAAATGCTATTACTAACTCTAATCCTGAGAACATTATTATAAATGTTAATGGTATTAATCCTATTATAAAGAATATTATTCCTGAATTCATTATATTATATACAAACCCACTTAATATACTTAATAACATATGACCTGATGTTATATTAGCACCTAATCTTAAACCTAATGATACATTTTTAGCTAAATAAGATATTAATTCGATTGTCACTAATAAAGGTAATAACACTAAAGGACAACCAGCTGGTACTAATAATGAAAAGAATTTTAATCCATGTTCTTTAAATCCTATTATTGTTGCTGCTAATACGATTGTGAAACTTAAAGCAAATGTTAATGCAAAATGACCTGTTGATGCAAAGCTATAAGGAACCATACCTATTAAATTATTTATTAAAATAAATACAAATAATGTATACATTAATGGAAAATAGATTTGACCTCTTCCTGGGTTAATTTGGCTTGTTACTATATTATGTATTGTTACATATAAAGATTCTTGAGCTATTGATCAGTTATTACTTACTAATTTATTATAATTAGTACTTAATATAGATAAACCTAATACTAATATACATCCAATTGTTAAATATAAGCCTATATTTGTTAATGATAAATGTAAGTTACCACCTAATATTTCTAAATTTAAGATATCTCTTATTTCAAATTGATCTAAGGGACTTCTTATTTCTGTGAAGGCGCAAGCTCTTATGTTTTGATTTAACATTAGTAGTTTGAACTACTAATTATATATATGTCTTGAGAAAAACGAATTATTGCATTTATTACTTAGCTTACTAAAAAGATACTAAACAATAAAGTTACAAAATAATATTATATATTATTAATAAACATACGTGATAAGAATAAACGAACTATTCTTGGTAAAATATATTTAGATGATATATATAATACTATTACAATGATTGCGAAAGCAAATACTATTTCATTCATATAGTAAAAAGGTGTTAATTGAGGCATTTTATTATACTTTTATATTATAATTTATATACGCGATAAAGAGTCATAATTATATAATATATATATTTATATTATACACTATATATTAAATTATTCATTGAATAATCTAATACGTTTAATATAATAGAAGGATAAATTCCTAATATTACTGTAAATGCTACTAATATAAATAATAAGATAAATTCTCTTTTATTCACATCATAT
>NW_007931071.1:1334-2575 GCF_000280675.1 Beauveria bassiana ARSEF 2860
ATTTAAAAATTAAATGATCACATTTAGTCTCTGAAATTCAATTAAGCGCAAGCTATTGATTATCTGCTGATTTTCTTAAAAAAAATAAAGGAGTTCCAGCAATTTGTGATCTTTAAAGAGGCCAAATCAGAAAAAATAGCCTCTGCTAAATCAAATGGTGCTCTATTTGTTTCGGCTACAGATCCTATAAAGAATATTATTAATATACAAAATAAAGGTAAAGCTAATCATACTATTTTTTGAAATTGTACATTAATATTCAAATTTAATGAATTATTAATAATAATAATAATTAATAATACAGAACTTAATACTAATTCATAACTTATTAGTTGAGCTGTACTTCTTAATGAACCTAAGAAGGCATATTTACTATTAGCACTTCATCCTGCTAATAAAATACCGTATGTTGCTAATGATGATACAGCTAACATAAATAATATTCCTAATTCCATATCACCTAAAGATAATCCAGGACCATATGGTATTACAGCATATCCTAATAAAGCAAATATTAAAGTAACAATAGGACCCAAGAAGAATAATACTAAATTAGCTTGAGTAGGTGCTATATATTCTTTTAATATCAATTTTAAGGCATCAGCAAAAGCTTGTAATAGTCCATAATAACCTACAGCATTAGGCCCTAATCTTCTTTGCATACTGGCCATTGTTTTTCTTTCAGCTACTGTTACATAAGCTACTACTAATAATGCAGGAAGCATTAAAATAATAGTTTCTATTATGGACAAAATAGTTATATTCATTGTTTTTACATAGTTACACTTAATAAATAATTATAAAAAAAAAAAAGAATTCTATAGTTTTATATTAAAAAATAGTGCGGCTTCGCATTAGCAGCGACTAATCATAATATTAACATTGTTTATTTATTAATATGTATGGTAGGTATTAAATTAATTTGTTAAAAGCTTTAGTTATAGTAATAATAATAAAGAGCTTTATTTCATAGCCTTACTATATAATATATTGATGTATACATATAGCAATCTTTATTATAAACTCTTTGCTCTACTATTAGTATGATATGCTAGCATATATAAAGCTAAAGAAACTATAAGTAACGAGCTTTATTTCATAGCCTTGAAATAATCATTTTGCGAAGCTGTTTTAATTTATAGGTGTATCCTATAATCTATTTTGTTAATATAATAGCCTATAAATAATAAGATATTAATAGAAATAAAATAGTTTAATCTATTTCCATATTTTGTTTATTC
>NW_007931072.1:0-1283 GCF_000280675.1 Beauveria bassiana ARSEF 2860
TTAATCCTTCCATTTGTGGAGTAGCACTATCTTGAAAATAAATACCTCATGCTTCAGGAGCATCAAAGCTAATAATTGAATTTAACATATTTGTCATTTTATTTTAAATATCCATTTCTAAATAAAAAATTTTTAATTACGCTTATACGTACCCACCACCATCCCTGTTAATTAATTAGTAATTAACACCAACTAATATGCTGATAAATTTAATTAAAGCAACATATAATAATAATAATGCCATCATTAATGCAAATAACGCTGTAGCTTCTGAGAAAGCAAATCCTAAAATAGAGTAAGAGAATAATTGATTTTTTAATGAAGGGTTTCTTAAGCGACACCTAATATTAAGCAACCGAAAACTACTCCAATTCCTACTCCTGCTCCTGCTAATCCTACAGTAGCTAATCCTGCTCCTATTATTTTTGAAGATTGTAACATATTTATATTATAATAATAATAAAATGATCATAATTTATTTACTAGCTTTGTATAGGTGGAACCTATCGCCCATTGACTTAGAATAAAAATTTCATAAAATAAAAAGGCACTAGAGGCACGCCTAGCTTTAGGATTTTTTCTAGCCCTTCGGCCTAGGCCCAAGGACCTAGTCCTGGGCCGAGAGGCAAGCTATAAAAATAGGAACCCTAGCAATAAAGTTTATTAATAGTAATGCTTCGCATAAAGCTATTAAATAATAAAATTTATAGTTAAAGTTAAAACTAAGTTAGCTAAACATCCGATTATTTATTTTCAAAAAATGTATTGATAAAATTTTTAGTAGATTGTACATTATAATAATTATAAGATTGTCTACTATCTATTTTTAAGGCTCCTTTACCTAATTCAAATACAAAACCTGCTGTAATTATACCTATAAATAATAATACAATAATTAAACCATATATACCATTTTCATAACTACTTAATCCATAGGGATATATTACTAATATTTCTAAATCTAATAATAAATAAACTAATGCAAAGATAAAAAATTTTACACCAAATTGTGTTCTATTTTGACCTAAAAAACTATGAAAACCACATTCAAATATACTATATTTTTCCTGGTAAGGGTTATGTGGAGCTAATATAAAATTTAAAGCTAAAAATAATATAGCTATTACACATACAAAAATAAAAAGAAAAGTTGTACCACTCATTAACTATTAAATATTAATTGTACCAATATGGTACTCATACTAAGTCATTCTTTGTTCATAAATAAGAATAATAATATAGTTAAAGTAAGGATAGATATAATAAAAGATATAGAACTAGAT